>NW_010181102.1:36109-78140 GCF_000695765.1 Mesitornis unicolor
CAAAGGATTAAAGTCATTAAGGTCTTTCCTGGGCTGTGCTGGGATGTGCTCAGCAGCCCCTCTGGATGATGTGGCAGGGACCTCAGCCTGGATGGGAGAGTGGAGGGAGACCCTCTCTCTTCATCAGACTGCGAATTGCCACTGGGGTAAATAGAAGACTTTGCATTTATATAATTCTACATTAAATGAATCTACTTGGGAGCATATATAGCATACATAGCACTTAAACTAGCCACAGCAGTTTAAGAGTGGTGCTTTTCAGCTTTTTAACTTCATGTACATAAAGCCACCCAATTGACTGAAATGTAGAGAAGCCAGCTGCAGATTTGTGCTAACCCGCACACTTTTCCTGTGTGTTTTCTTGATGGCTCTACTCTTCCTAATTGCTAATTACGTCTCCCCAGATTTAGGCATGAATCCTGCACAGATCTGCCTGGCTTCTGCTTGCAGCCGTTTCTCCAGGTACATCTATGGCACTGCTGGGAAGGGTAAAAGGACTTGTACCTGTTCATCATGGTAGGGTCATGGCCTGTTTAAGCCCAGGGACATAGGAAGTGTTTTGAAGTAAAAATACTGCTTACCATGGCAAAAATGTTCTCAGGTTTAGGCTTCTCACTGGGGACACTGATGGTACACGTGAATTTTGTGCATCGCGGCAGACACATCTTGCTGAAATTTGCATCTCCCAGGTCAGGGAGGAGAGGAAATGCTTTGCTGCTGGTGGTATTCATAACTCATTTTGGACTGTAGCATGCTTCCATGTCACTCTTTGCTGCTGTTTTCATTTAAAATTTAAGAACAGCATTTCCCTGAAATAAGTTCAGAGTTACACTGGCTCTGAGGGTGCTCCCTGTCAGCTCTGTGATAATGGCACCTGGGGTGAGCAGGCACTCAACTTCATCTCAGGCTGTATTTCCAATGAAAACCATTGGCCTTTGGCCTTAGAAAATACACAGCTTGGAATATAGCTATTACCTTTACTGGAGCACCTTTAAATTATGCTCTGTGTGTTCGCTTTGTGCTGTTTTCTGGGCAGTGATGCTGAGCAGAGGATGGGAGAGGCTTCGGCCATGAAGCCCTTGCCAGAGGATCAGGTCGAAAGGAGGAGAGGAGCAAAACTCGAAAACATCACTGGTTCTGCTGAGTTCTTTGCTGTACTTAAATAGGTTAATCTGATTTCTTAATGTGACACTGAGGCTCTCAAAGACAGAGAGGAAACATTAATGTTGTGTCTCTATTGTAGGTGCTGTTGCAGTGTTACTTACTGCAGTGTGCAGGATCAGGAAAAAAACATTTCTTCCAAGTGGTGCACTTCAGAGCGTGGCCAAAATGAAATGGAAAAGTCAGTTGCTATGATTCCTACAAACAGCTGAGAGATTTTTATCTGGAGATCTCCTTAAAAACCTGTGTAGCATCCTCAAACAGCTCAAGATTTGCAGATCCCTGTAACCTTTATTGGCAGTAATCTTCTCTTTCTGTGAGCAGAAACTCCTCTGACTGGTGCTCTTGGGGAGCAGAGGCTCATTTATTTCATGTGCCACTCCGCTGATTTTCTGGCAGGCTGTTTGGTGGGGGAGAATAGCTTGGAGAAATGTGGTCGCCTTCATTGCGTTGGGCAGTGATTTGAGGATGTGGTAGAAGGGAGCCTGGGGGAGCAGGGCCAGACGGACTGTAAATAGCTTGGTTTTTTCTTTATATTCTATGCGGATGCATTGGAAAAGACCAACTCATGGCCCCATCTGCTTTTGTTTTGTTGCCTAACAAAGCGCTAGTGGACAAACCCAGCAGTGTTTTCCAACTTCTAAAATATCTGAAGCAGAAGGTTTCCCCTTATATTTGTAGAGGGGGCTTTATCTGACTTTATCAAGGATATATCGAGTCTCCAGTATGGGAAACTTTGCCATTTTATGTTTACACCCTCCCTCTCCCTTAAACATCCTCCTGAACGTCTGAAACCCAAAGTACTCTTAGATGGGAAAGCTAAGATTTTGCAGGAGTTGTAACTTTTTTTAAAAAGTAATACTTTTCTTCTTTACACAGTGGGAAGAAATCGGTGAGGTGGATGAGAACTACGCCCCGATACACACATACCAGGTATGCAAGGTAATGGAACAGAATCAGAACAACTGGCTTCTGACCAGCTGGATCTCTAATGAAGGGGCATCCCGCATCTTCATTGAGCTCAAATTCACCCTGAGGGACTGTAACAGCCTTCCAGGAGGACTTGGGACTTGCAAAGAGACTTTTAACATGTATTACTTTGAATCAGACGATGAAGACGGGAGGAACATCAAAGAAAACCAGTACATCAAGATCGATACCATCGCTGCCGATGAGAGCTTCACAGAGTTAGACCTCGGCGACAGAGTGATGAAGCTGAACACAGAGGTCAGAGATGTTGGGCCCCTAACGAAAAAGGGATTTTACCTCGCTTTCCAGGACGTGGGTGCTTGCATTGCCCTGGTTTCCGTCCGCGTGTACTACAAGAAATGCCCGTCGGTGATCCGCAACCTGGCCCGCTTTCCTGACACCATCACTGGAGCTGATTCCTCGCAGCTGCTGGAGGTGTCAGGTGTCTGCGTCAACCACTCTGTGACCGATGAGGCTCCAAAAATGCACTGCAGCGCTGAGGGGGAATGGCTGGTGCCCATCGGGAAGTGCTTGTGCAAGGCAGGGTACGAGGAGAAGAACAACACCTGCCAAGGTAAGGGTCTGCAGGGAGGGTGCTGCGTTATGGGATGATGCGCGGTCTTGGCCTTCTTCTCTTCCATGTCCTTCATGCCTGGTTGGGTTGATGCTGGTGGGTTCTCACTTCCATTGAGGTCCCTTGAGTGATTGTGACAACATGGAGAAGTCTTAGCTGGATGTAGAGGGACTTGACACCTACGTACGGGTCCCTCCGGTGCTTGCAGGGCTGTGGGCAGGGAGAATGTGGCTTGGCACTATTACCTTTGGAGCACTGTGCTGTTGGGCCCATGAGAAGGTTGCAATTCCATCTGCGATTTAAAGTTTTATGATATTTTTCCTCAATATTAAGGATTTCTTATTAATTTTAGAAGCTTGATTTCTCTGTTTCTGCACTGTTCTTGGGAATATCTGAAGTTTATCTCGCTCTGTGAGATGCGTTTTGGTTTTGTATTTAAAGGAGTATGTTTTTCTCTTTATTGCTCTATGGGGTGAGGGGCGTAACTTTTGGTATGGTGTGAGCTGATTTATTTTCCTTTCTGGTAAATAGTTTGATACAAAGCAGCTCAGCTGTTCAGAGTTAAATATAAAGCCCCCTTGATAAAAATGTTTCCATATGTGCTGAAGTTTTCGCACCAGCAGCTGACTGAGGTTCCTGAGTCAGCATAGGTCTCTTGGGTCATTGAGGGCTTTGAGCAAGAGATCTGGGGTATCTGAAGCTCAAGACCTAAAAAAAAACCCAACCCCAATTTTTAAAGAGCAACATAAAATGCAGTTATATACTCTTGGATTGTGGCTTGCTGTATTACATGCTCGTTCCTAAAATTTGCCCTCCTGTTGTACATACGTAACAGACAGCTTAAAACCTATTGGGGCATAAAAGAGAAAAAGGGAAAGAAAGTCTTCAATGCAGTTTGCTTTTTGCGAATTTATTATTTGTTGGTCATCTTAATTGCCTTGTACTTGCAGCCACCCAGTAATAGATAACCCATGGGGAAGGTAGAGGGATTGTGCTCTGACTGAAGTCTACGTGGCTTTTTCTCTTTGCCAGACACTCGTTGGTGTGTTTAGGGTTGGCAGAAAGGATAGGTGAATACTTATCCAAAGTAAACTGTAGCTTCAGTCCTTTAGTCCTCAGTCCCACACCGTGCCCCTGAAAATTATAGAGTTCAAGTCTGTGAAAAGGTTGACCTGAGAAAAGATCTAAAAACCAACAAAACCCCAAACCACCACCAAAAAGAAAAAAACCAACCAGAAAACTCTACTGGTTTAAACTGCAAACCTGAGACTACCTTTGAAGACCTAATACTGCCTCTAGAGCGGTTGGACCTCTGGTAGTACTGATGTAGTGGTTTGGGGAGTGCTTTCAAAAGACCTGAGTGACTTGGGATTCTGCTTTCCTATTTAGAGTGTGGGTTGGTTTTCTTAAATTTCTCTTGGTCAGTTGAGAGGACAACGTTTGCCCACTCAATTTGTGTTCCATAGCTTGGAAGGGTACAGCTGCTTTTTGGTGATACACCATTGCCCTTTTGTGATAAGTCTTACCCACATAAACTAGTCATATGCTTAACCTGTAGCCTGCACCCTTGTCAGGAGTTGATGGCTGGATGCTCTGGAGCCGCTAAAGGCCATAATTCTCACTTGTAGGAAAACCATGAATTCCACTGCAAAAATCAATGGGATGTTGGGATCCCAGCGCCTGTGGCAAAGTCTATTTGAGGGCCTGGTTTGGGTGTCCTCTGTTTAACCCAGGTCAGGGTGCCAAGAAGCTCGGTCGATAGGAGGCTTCCAGCCTCAGGCTGTTCAGGAGGTCTATGTTCAGTGTGTGTGCAGTTCATGCTGATATCCTGTGAGTAAAACACTTTCTGGTTTAGATATTGTTATACTCAAAACACTCACAAGGATGAGCTGTTTTCTAGAATGGTAAACTAAACTTTGCAGCCTATAAGCAGAATAAGTTACACCAAGGAAGGTGCTATGTGCTTGTAGATTCTTTTTTTACTTTTTTCTTTTGTATTTTTAAATATCCCATTTTTTCTCCACAGCCTGACTGGTGTTTAGGAAGTGCTCTCCATGCTCCTGGCTGACACTGTAATGGTCTTGGCACTCTGTGGTGTGCAGCTTTGACAAACACCGACATAACTTCTGACCTTTGGGTTGTAAATCACTTAGGCACATCTTGCAGGCGGTCTCCCTTTCTCCTTTCACTTCCCAATAAGCAGGTTATTACCATGCTTTGGGAAGCATATTCTACTCAGAAGAGCCTGCCTTTGTTTATTAAAATTTCTCCTGCAAAATGACATTTTCCAAGCTCTAGTGTCGTGTCTGGACAAAGCCGACTCCAGGCTCTTATTAGAGACGATGTAAATCCCAGTCACCCTCACAAACATATGGGAACTATTGAAATCCCTTCTGCCTACAAATCATTAATTGGCGACGATGTTCTGAATTCATCATCTTGTCAGCAGGGTTCCTGTTTGAAGAAGGCACTGACAGTAACAGCTGAGCAGTTTCGCTGGGGACACTGAGGTTGTAAATATGGCGTGGTCTGATCTCCTTACATAATGTGCTTGCTCTCTCAATTAATACAGGCAGCGAGGTGGTATTTACTGTGAAGAACCCAAACTCCTTGAATTTTTACACCTCCTTTGGCAGTATGGCCTATTTATCAGCAACTGCTATGGGACAGCGAGAGGTAAATTGTGACTGTTCTGGGATGCGTTTATGCAGGGCTGGTGTTAAGATTCACTATTCACAGGAGTAAATTGCTGTACTAGTTAGTAAGACAAATTAAAGCCGTTGCTCTGAATTTCTGTGCTGGCTTCCTGAATGGTGATTTGGTGCTACTGAAGGACCGAAGAATTATTTGGTTTATCTCAGTTCAGCTGCTGCTGTCTGAACGGGTCCTTGAGGACATATTCCTGAGCACTTTCAGGAGCTGGAAAATGCCCACTTCAAGTCTGTTTGGCCCATTTCAAGTCTCTGTGGTGGTGACCTCCTCCTTAGAAGGCAGCACACAACCTAAGTTGATGGCCAGATCTCAAAATGCTGTAAAACTTGATGTAGGATCACTTCACCCATTTGGGTTTTTGGCCAAACATTTGCTAGCCTACCCTTTCCTTCTTCCTGCACTGGCACAAGTGAGTTTTATTTTAATGTCAGTTTTAGTTGCTTATACTTTATACAGCAGGGCTCATCATCTGGGGTTTCTGCAGGAGAAGAATGAAGTCACTGTGAAAAGGGCACCTTCTGGCACTTCTCTTTGTATTCATCCACACCTTCAGCCAAATATGTTCCCAGTGAGAAGCAATATGTGCTTAGTTTATCCCTTTAAAGGCTCTAGGAGCCCGTGCTACCAGCAGGGAGGAGATGTTGACGCATTAAGCTGATGAGACCCAAATTCACTTGCAGTGGTGAGGTCCTGATAGCGACTGTGGGGCTGCAGAGCGGTAACTGCGGATGCGATTGATTTGCAGAGCCTGAGAGTTTTTCAGCCGCTCTTCAGAGCTGAATCAGAAATTAATTAAATATTTGAGTAGAAAAGATGCATTGAATGAGCCAAGCTGAAAATGCAAGTAATGAGTTCAGGAGGTCGCAAGGTTTACCTTACCAAGGGCTGCTGCATGCTGCTGCTTGAAGAGCCATCAAAAGGAGTACAGCAGGTTTTCGCCAGCTACAAGGTATGGACAAAATAATAGAGGAGAACTCAGTGAAATCTTTTCTCACCTCTGCCTTCTTCTGAGGGAAGAACTTTGAAACCGGGGGTGGGTTTGAGCATGATTTTGTCTTTTTAGAAAGGAATTGCTGCCGGAGGAAATGCTTAGATTTTGGGTTTTGTACAACCGCTCTAGAGGGTTCAAGCCCTTTTGCTCTCTTAAACATTGATGTTTGTTGTTTGATTTTTCTTCCCTTGATCAACTTTGCTGAGCAAACCTCTCTGCATTTACAAAACAATATTTATTTTTGCTGATTGTTCAGCACTTGTGTTGCAGTTCAGCTGAGCTTTTGCCAAGAGGAATGAGAATTTCTTACGGAAAACAAAGCCTGCAGAAAAACCCTGTGTTTGCACGTCTTTTATTCTGGATATAATTAAAACTAATTGACATAGGTCGCTTGCTTATGTAGATGAGGAGTTTATCTGCCTAATCAGTTCTCGGGTGGTTTTGCTGTCTGATTGGAGGTGAAGCCGTTCCTCGTCTTCATCCGAGAGCGGCGCAATCAGCACGGATGCTTGAAGGAGCTTTCCTGGGGCAGTGATTGCGCTGCTGCTCATCAACTCCTGGAAGGAAATTTGGGAGCAATTGGGATTTTTTTTTGCAGTGGTGCAGGAGCAGGCAGAGGTGGGTGCCAGAAGAGGCACTGTGTGGGGAGGGTTGGGAGGCAACCGAGGGCTTGTGAAGGCGGTGATGGCAGAGCCATGCTCTACTGCAGTGTTTGTGTCTGCGCAGCAGCTGTCCCAGAGGCCTCACTTGTGAATGAAGCACATAGCTGGTACCACAGTAAAAGAAATATGTTTTAAACAAGCAAATTCAGTATATGTGGCTTCCCCAGTTGCCTCCCCTGCCCCCCTTATTTCTAGGCAATGGAAATGTGCTGCTGCACAGGGAACCTTGTGCTGGAAGTTGGGCTTTTTCCACGCAGCCGGTGTTTGTGGTTTTTGCATCTTCTTGCAACTTTTCTTCAACCCCTGCCACAACTCACCCTTGTGTGTCTCTGCCTTGGGTTGGATGAATTCCTGCTCTAAATTCCTGGTTACAGATGCCAGAAAGACAGCGCATCGCTAAATCCTGCCTATCTTTTGGTAGGCTTCCCAGCTGGGAGGCGGGTGAATAAGGCAAGTCTGCTTTTACCCTTGTGGTACAGAGGTGAGCAAGCAAAGTCCAGGGATAAAAAAAAACCCCAAACCCTCTTTTTAATTGTTCTACTGGGAGGTGATTACATGGCAAGAAAAACATTGATGGAAATATTCAGTATATGGAGAATACTGAATTTGGAAATACTGTTGCCCCTCCAGGGAGTTCTTTGCCCATCATTCATACTTCTCGTGCGTTTTTCTGATTAAAACCAAATTGGCTGGGTGTATAGCGTAGTAGGTGTTTATATAATTATGAGCTGAAGTGCCTAGTTAATTTTAATTAGGCAAAAAACCAACCAGTGTCAGAAGAGCTGAATTTTTGGCTGCGCAGCATGCATTATCTCTTTCAAATGTAAAGAAAAACCACTCAAATACTACATTCCAGCAAAAGGCAGTTGTCGCTGGAGGGGGAATGGTTTTTATTCTGTAGAGAGGTGTGCACATGTGTATATTCAGGTGTTTTGTTCTACAGCTGAAATAATTAACAAGAGCAGGGGAGTATTTTCCACAGATCAAAACTGTGCTGAAGCAGGATTCATTAAATACTACATTTTTCTTTGTTTTATTTTGCATGTGTATTTGCTTTCATTATGGGAGGCCCACGCAATGCACGGTGCTTTGCTAATGAGTTGTAACCTCCTGCCCTGCCTTGTTCCCTCCTAACCCCGATGGCACTGAAGATCTTTCCTCATCCTGCAGCGATGCTTTTAGGCCATTACTTTGCCCAGCTTAACCTTCCTGGTCCTTGGTCACCTTCCCAAAGTACAATTTAAGGAAAAATTTATTCCCATACCAAGTATAGATGGAGCAGTGCAAATAAAATAGGGTTTGGAATCTGCCCTGAAAGCATAAATTGTGGTGGTTGTGTTTAGTTGCGTAGCCAAAAGGTACTTTGGGGCAGATTTTAGGCTATGCTTTTCAGTCTGATCCCAGATAATTAAATGATATTTAGTTGAATAGTGACTGCTTGATTTCAGCATTCTTGAATATAGGGTATCCAGGGGTAGCTTAGGGGATTGCTTAAATTATGAGGTGGGAGAGGTGTTGCAGGAGAAAAGGAGTGTTAGCCACATTGCCATTAGGTTCCGTTGGTCGCCACCTTTTGCCTTTGGATTGCTTGGAAACAGTTTGCTTAGTAATTGTGGGTTTTAGAAACAATTAAGGACTCTGGAGAAATATGAGGGATAAAGTACCTTAATGCTGTTTGGCAATGCAGTGAATTTAATTGCCTTGATTTACGATATCGCTGTCCCCAGCTGCCCACTCTGTCCTGCTGCTGGCTCTGCAGAACTGGATGTGACTGATGTGGGGCTTGTCTGGATGCCCCAGCCTGGGGCAAATAAGGTGTGGGCACTGTCCCTGAGTGATCATCTTCAGCAGAAGGGTGGCTGCAGCCTCCTAAACTACCATGGGTTTTGCCAGAGCTCATTTGTCAGAACCCTCATTCCACCACATTTATATGGGATATTAAAATGAAGTTGTGCTACTGTATGTTTTGTTCATAATGTGTTCTTTTCAGCTGGGTATTTCTCATTTAGAAACACTTAGCAGTAGTTAATGATGTGTTGATGTTTCAATATTTTTTTTTCTCTGCATGCTTTATATCTTGACCATTTTAACTTGCTTTGGGTTAGCATTGAGGTGGAAATCCAGGCTCTGCAGAAGGAGGCCCACGGTTGTGCCTTGCATGAACAGATTCACAGCTTACTTTTTATTTTATTTCTTGAGCTGGATCATGTCCTACGTAAGGTAAGTGTGCAGGAGGCTGCAATGACAGCAAGGACTGCAACGCAGATGTCTGCAGAAGGCGGTGAATCTGCTTTTGGTGTAAACAGAGATGGCCATTTATTTTCCTGGAAGTTTGCTCATTTTTTTTATCAATGAAGAAGTTAATCTAATATAGACGTGATGGCATCCACGGACAACACATGGTTGTACTGAGCATGGTACTGATGTGACTCCATGGCAGGAACAGAGATGCCCATTTATTTTCCTAGAAGTTTGCTCATTTTTTTTAATCAGTGAAGAAGTTAATCTAATTCAGACGTGATGGCATCCACGGACAACACATGGTTGTACTGAGCATGGTACTGATGTGACTCCATGGCAGGAGTGGAGCCAAGACCATGGACTTCATTACTGATGGGGCTCTGTGTTTAAGAAATGCCAGCAATGATGGGATCTTGGGACAAGGATCAGTGTTTTATTAGTATAAATCCCAGGCAATCAGACATGTTAATTACCGGAAGAAATCCGCATCGGGGAGGAAGGTGGTGGAGGTGATGGGATGTGCTGTGGTTCACTGTGAAGGTCCATGGATGCTCTGTGACTCTGTGCCGGTGAGATTTCCTGCACTGCAGTGGTTGACTCACAGCAGATTGTGTGTTATCACACCAGGAAAAGTAAAAACAAAACTCTAAAGTGTCTGCAGAGGGGATTTGAGGTAAAAATTGCTAAAGACTCACTGAGCACTGTGGCAAAAAGCAGTTGTGGGACCCTCCAGTTCCCCGTTGGATGTTGCTCAGGGCTTTTGCATGCGTATGAGTGTGCTGGTAAGGGGTAAGTGTATGGATGATGGGATTTCACTCTCCCTGTCCTACCTGGTTTTGGAGCTGCTTTTTTGCCTGGGCACTTGTTCTGTCAGTGCCAGAGCTGGTGATCAGCATGAGATTCATCCTGGAAATGAAATGCATGGAAGCGACTACAAACCCCCGCATCAGACAGGTGCCTGTCTTGCAAAATAATCTTTCCTTTTCTGCCTACCCAAAGTCCTCAGGCTTAGATAAAAGCTTTTTTTTCCTGTGCACTAGGCTGGCCTGTATTATTTATTTTTAAAAGCCTTTTTTTTTTTTTGTAGAAGAGCTTTTACATTATTTTCCTTTGCTCTCACAGTTCAAGCATGATTTAATATGTCAAAACTAGTTTGCTTAGCTGGCCTTGATTGTCTTGCATACTTCCACAAAACCAGGGCAGCCATCCTTCCAGGCATGCTGCTGCCCAGACAGATGAAGTGTCACAGCAGCCGGGACCTGCTCCCGTGTTGTGACAGCAGTGGCATCCTCCGACAAAGCCGGCAGCGGGGAATTTAGATGGAGGTAATGCCTGCAGACACGGCTTGGGTCAGAGCAGTGCTGGCCCACACAGGCAGATGTGGAGACAAGCTTATGCTCGAGAAATTTAATCGATCATTCATGTGCAAAGGCATTTTGGTGCAGATTGAGAGTCTATCTGGTACTGGGGAGAAGAAAAGCATGCTGTTAGTGCCCACGCTGGTGAGCCTGGCAGGAACAGCCTAGAAATACCCTCGCTGCAGGGTAGTGCTGCCAGACTGATGCGTCTGGGGACAGATTTCCTGGCAGAAGTGAGTTGCTGTGCGATCTTGCGCTTTCTGCGATCGGTGGGGATTTAATCATTGATTTTGGTGGGAGGGAGATGATAATCCTTGATAATATATTCTTAACAACTAAATGATTTCCTGGCCGAGATCTTTAAGTGTTGCACTGGCTGCCAGCAGAGCATAGCCGATGGGACAGAAACGTAGTTTATAATAATTGATGTAACTGCGATCAGACCTTGTGCTCAGATAATGGTCTAGTCCTGATCTCCAAACCTCCTGAGTATCACAGCGTCTCTTTGTGGTTGTCTTTTCCTCATCTCCCGCAGGGGAATGCGGGCTGAAGTTCATCCACGTGTTTGTGTTCCATTGAAAAGAGTGGGGAAGAAGTTTTGAGTTGTTCCTCACTCTTATCACAGCGTAAAATTCCTGGATGCACTGGTAACACAACAGCAGGCAGGTCAGGTATCTCCTGGTGCAGTTTTGCTGGTGTGCTGCATGGGATTTTTACTCTCGGGTGTGTGGGAAGGCTGCCAGCTGGGAATCTGGTGCTTGGGGACAAGCGAAATGATTGCATGAGCCTGTTATCGACTGGGCTTGGAGCATGGCTAATGGCATTGATGGGAGCAGTGTCATCCTGATGGGGGAGGCAGCAACTCACGTGCTGGCTCTGAAATGTGTAAGTGCACTGATAGGTGGAGGGGCAGTGCCCTCTGCCAAGCTCCACCTTTCCAAAGTATTGTAGGGTGCTCTTTGGTGTCTTCCCAACAATTCCTGAGACAGAAGAGCCAAAAAGCTCTGCCTTTTTGGAGAGACCTCTGCTTTTCGGGTGTTATTTTTCCAAGATGAGACCATGATAGATCAGACCTTGGTTTATGAAGCCCTTGGCTGGTGTTACGCAAAACCGTGATCCCACGACTGTGTGAACTTATGGTTGAACATATGACCTTACAGGAGACATTGACCAAGATGCCTTCTTCGTTTTCAGTCATGCTGATGCGTGCAAGCTATTTGCCGCACTTCATACGCACTGTGCACGTGAATAAGAACTCACCACTTCTAACGGGGCAAGTGTTTACTGTAATACCGTGGATTTTGCTGTAGGCAAACAGGGAAATGAGTATTTTACAATAAAAGTAAGACCAGAACAAACTGGAGTTAGTGTCTTCAGATGTAGGCATTGGCTTTTAAGTCAGAAGTGTAAAAGCATGAGCTTAAATTTTGTCTTCGCTTTCGGCGAGCTGTTGTGTTCTGCTCTGATCAAGGAGAAACTGAGGCCACACGACAGCTGTGCTGCAGCCATGTCCATAGGACATCTGAGTTTGTGGATATGTAGAATTTGGTTGGAGACGCATTGTCACCTCCTGTGTGCTGCTAGTGGATCAGTGAGGGCCAGTGGAAAGCCAAAGCTTGGACCATTTCTGATTGTGGAGTCCCTTTCTGTGTCTCGTGTTGTGTACGTGCACCCAAACAGTGTGGGCTGAATACACGGAAACAAAAATCATCTCTTGGAAAGTTTATTTATTGAGCAGAGGCTTCTGGTTTAACAACTTCAAATTTCACAAGTTCTAAAGACTGATTTCCAGATGCCATTGGGAGAAGTGTCGGGCCACATTCAAATTAGCCTTATTGTTCCATAATATCTTACTGGAGTACAAGGTTAATTAGTACCATAGGCAATATGCATTATTCATCGCAGCAATCAGGCTTTTCTTCTGTGGGGCTGTTGTATGCCGCAAATGGTTTCCTTTCCAATAACAAATCCTTGATATATTATTTTCATGTTTAATCTTGCCAAATCATATTTGTGATACATAAATTATGTGGGCGCTCTGATGCTGATGGAAAACAGTTTCGGTGTCAAAAAAGGACTGTAGTTTTAAATGCTTAACTCCTGGCTTGCTCGGGCATGGATCACCAGGACCATGGGAAATACATGATTTTATCAACGCCTGTCTTCAGTCTGACCCAAACTGGGATAGCACCAGTGATGCTAGGCTGACACATTCCTATATCCTAAAATTGTTGTGCTGCAGGTGCCTACAGCTCCCAGAGCAGCGTGTGGGGATCACGGTGAGCTGTGGGGATCCTGCTCTGCCACAGTGTCTGCCTAAAGGGTAGGATAAATCTGCAAGATCTCTGGGACATCTTTCACTGCTGCTTTCTAGCTCGGACATTTCACCCCAGTTGCCTTTTGAAGGAGTTTTCCAGCCTTTTGTCAGCTGTACACACTTAAGTGTGCAGGTAGGTATTAGGAGGGGAAACTGAGGCAAAAGTGACTTGCTAAAGGTCCTAATTTTGACAGTCTGGAGGCTCAGGGTTCCTGCTTGTGCCATCCTCGCTTGGCGATGGTGAGCAATTCCTCTCATCTCTCTTGCTCCCCTGCAAAGGGCCAAGCCGTGCACTTGTTTTCCAGGATAATCCAGCGTAGCCTCCTCCCAAAGCCACGCTGTGCTGTCAGGGCCCCAGGGAGTGACTTCCTGGAGGATAAATATGGCAGAGTTTTACCTTAAATAGCCTGCGGTGACAAATCCCCCCACCTTGCTGAAGCCATGGCAGGGATGCTCGGGATTCCTTTGTGTTCACATCAGCAAGTCGCTGTTTTCCGGCAAACCTGACTCACTTCCCTCCTGCCCCTCTGCTTTTGTTTTTTCCAAGGGCAGAATTTTTGTCATCTGATGCAGGACAGATGTTGGTTTTGTGTCAAATACCAGAAAATGAACCGGGTGCTTTGAAAGCGAATACCCTGGTGTGTCCGGGGCTTTCTGGGGCAGTTTGGAAACAGCTTCTCAGCACGAACCGGCGGGTGGATAAATGCCCAAATTACACTTGTCTGTCAAACTACTGGCAAATGTCTCTGGCCTTTGATTTGGGTGCTTTTGTGGTATAAACAAATGAGCAGTCACAGGAATATAAAGAGGTTATGATGAGTGTGGTTCTTTTCTCTTGATTATTACCCAGTGCTTTAAAACAAGGAGCGGAGATGCCTTTCAGGAGACCTCTGCTCTTGCATGAAGCCACATTCGTGGAGTAATTTGGATTGCTTCAGGTTAAAACAGAAGGATGTACATGTGGTGTTAGCTTAAGAGATGATTATAGGTAGCAGAATAATAAGCAAATTGTGCCTAAAATATAATTATGTAAATCATCAAAAGTGGAATGGCTTTGTCAGCGCAGTCTTTAAGAGTCTCATCAATAACTTATGAGCTTCAGTGAATGCGCAGTGCTCGGGTGCTACTCTGTTGCACACTGCTATGACATAAAGGCAAAGGAATTTAATTTTATTTTAAGCATTCCAGGGGACAAAAATAATTCACAGCAGTCAGTGGTGTGTAAATGTAATGTTGTGTTGTAGATCAGTGTGGTTGAAAGTATTAATGAGAGGGAAATCTTCTGTGGATGCTGCATCCGTAGATCTCTGAAATAGCTCGTGGGGGCAAAAACTAGACTGTGTGGCCGATAAATAATAGAAAAGCTTCGCTCCCTTGCCTCTCCTCCCTTCTCTTAGGTTTACATGACATGAAGCCCTACTTGGAACAAGTAGTGTGGTGTTCAGTCTGTACCGGAATATAACAACGTGGTATCTTTTCCTGGTGCTTTTATCCCATATATGTTTTATTTGTCCTTATTAATGTAAGCTGTGGTGCTCATGCTGGGTGGGACTGACCTGTGATTTCCCAAAAATGATCCCATAAACTCAGGTTTATCCTCTTTTCAGTGCTAGATTTTGGATTCTGCTTTGATTTTTTTTTCTCTTTCTAGTGGCAGCAGGAGATGAAAGTCTCCTAAGATGCTTTAAAAATCACCATGTTTAGAAATGTTTTGAATCTTCATTTCTTGGAGCAAAAAGAGTCTGCTCCTACTTTAAATGGCTTGTTTAGGTTTTGCAAAAGACAATAAAGGAAATGTATCATTTCCTGGGCTTGAAAACAGCATCAGTATCTTGATATTAGCTCTGACACACGGCTCATGTGGCCTTGCCAAAGCCAGGGGAGTTTTGCAACTGATGATGAAAAAGGGGCTGAGCGGTCTCAGTTGTTCTTCTTGTGTTCTTGCCTCTTGGGGCTGGAATTCCCAAGGATTTTGGCTCAGGATCAAGTAAGTTGTACACAATTCATGTCCTTATCCTTATTTTGATGATGAGGAAGCAAAGGGAATTGTCAAAATTAGGTATCATTCAGTGAGAAATCAGGCTTCCCAGTCTTGTGCTGTGTTTGCTAAACCCCATCTCCATGCAGATGCAGTTGGTGTTATCTCATTAGTAAGCACAGGCATGTTTTTACTGTATTTTAGCTTATTTTAAGTGACTTGCTGGCCTGGCAGTAGTTAGTTTCAGTGATGTGGTTTGCAATTTACAGTTGAAAGTGGATTTTTTTTTGTCCCATTTAACTGGGTCAAGACTTCAACAGCAGCTCAGTCCAACATTTCATTACATTTTCTATTGATTGTCTTCGCAGTCTACAGGATATTCCTAACTAGGATAGGAAAGCTAGAGACAGGAGAACATCATCGAAGTATTGTACAACTATTTCATTTTTAATATCTTAAGCTATTGAGGAAATGGAAGATATTTAAGTTACAGAAATTCCACTACAAAGTACATATTATTACCCAGCTGTCTGTATCTTCCCGTTCCAGAAAAGCTGCATTAAATAGTTTGCTCTGTGCTGACTTGTTAAAAAGGATGATTTGCAACCTTTTCTCTTTTGCTGAACCACCAGATTCTAAATACACGTCCAGCGTTGGCTTTAAAAGAGCGTGCCCCTGTGGATGATGTTTCTACATATTTAATTATCTCTTTTTTCAGGACAGTGAAAGCACATCAGTGCCTTACAAAGCAGCACACCTCTGTTTCGCATCCTGTGGCAACAGGACTGAATCATCCCCTCACGTAAAAACCAAACCTCGTCGTATCTTCATGCAAAACCGGCGATTTACTGTTTAGACAAAACCCCTCAGATGTGCAGCTTCTGCACTCAAAAGAGCAGCAAGCCAAAACACACACAAGTGCAAAGTTTCCAATAAATGCTGATTAATGAGTGCGTGAAGTGGAGCCTGCTGTGAGCTTTCAGTCCCTTCAGTTGAACCGCTTTATAATGCAATGCTACCAGGATATTTCATTGTACGCAGAAAGGCAAGGGAATAATAAAATATATGTGCTAGAAATCCCATGTGCGGGCGAGTTTCCTGAATTTATCAAGCCTGCTGGTGTGCCTGCAGAAATTTTCCCCAAAATGATGACTGGTTCTTTAATTACACTTAGGTAGAGCTGTGTTGGTGGCGGTGGTTGAAACTACAGATTGAATTTAGTAATGGAAGCGCCATTAATCTGGTGAAATAAAAATGCCGAGTTTTTTAATAAGGTCTCAATTTAATGTTTTTAAATGCTCTGAAGAGATTTAGTGCTAAAGCAGCTGATATAAATCTGGTCGGCTCCACTGTAATTGTCTCTCTCAAGCGTGTACCTCTCTTCAAGGAACTTGGCTCTCACTAATTTCGGAGCTGTTTACTGCCCGCAGGAATTTGATGGACTCTCACTTTTATTGTTAAAAGTTGTTAACATCGGAGGTGACCAGGAAACCGCAGTGGCAGTGTCTATATATAGTATTAATTGCCCTATTTTTTCATTGCTAGAGCCCTGGTCTTGTCTGAAAGAGTTTGCAGGCTGGAGTTTTAACATCTTTTAAAGCTGTATGAGTGAGTTTTTGGCCCCTGTTTTGAGGTGTGTGTCTGTGTAACAGACTTCCTTGCTTTTTTATCTCTTCGGTGGATGTGTATTGATGCCACTGCTCGATCTTGCTGGTTACAAGGCATTTGGAGACGGAGCTTTGCAGCGGCATCAGCCTGGCATGTTGAGGTCTCACGCAGTGCTCAATGGAGTAGAAATACGCCGTCGTTTCCATTATTATATTTGCTGTGTTTCATTCCTAAACAAGCTCCAGTCTTTTTTTTCCTGTGGCACTTTGTATACTTTTCAAAACAAATAATCAAATTGGTGTGTTCTAGATGAAGAAGGGAGCACTTTACTTGAGTTGTGTGTTGATGTAGAGATGTGAAACGTGCTGAGTTGGCATTTTTTCTTATGGAAATCTTGGTGGCTTCTTCATTGAGCTTCTGCTCATTCGACTTCTGTGGACCTGTCGTCGTTTATGCTGGTGCAAAGCGAGTCCAGATTAACTTCCATGTTTAGCTTCCTCATACAGAGGAGAGCTGAGCAGACCTTGCCCCAGGGTCAAGATGGAGCTGCCTGTGTCCGTGAGTGTTATTTAGCCATCCTGAGAGTAAATATTGTGGCTGGGAGGCAGTGGTGTTCCCAGGGGAGCTGAATCACTGCAGTCGCTTCAGAGCATCAAAGAGCAGAACCTCTCCCAGCCTTGAAGATGAATCGGAGTGGCGGTGATTAAGATGATCCACGCTTCCCCTGCTCCACGTAGGAGTCGGCGTTGTTTTCCCTGGGGGTTTTCATCAGTCTGTAAATAAAAGATGCTGATGGTTTCCTTGGGGAGCAGCATAAGGTCTGAGAACATCGTTTGCCATCAGATATTCCTCATTAGGCAGCGGCTGGTGTAGGGGAAGGCAGGTTGGGTGCTGAGCTTGGGTGTTTTTCCTCTCCCTGAGTCTTCCCTTCCCTTTTTGGGACACAGTGTCCCACTGTCTAACTGAGATGAGAAAATAAATACCCGTGGATCCAGTCCCCAGGCATTTGGGAGGGTGGAGGGGAGGAGGTTTCTTGGGGGCTGGATGCTGTATGAAGTTAGAGAAGTCCAAATAAATACTGTATCCCTTGGCACAGGGAAAGGAGCCAGCAGATTTGGATGCTCCTGGGTGCCTGAGGTGCTTTTGGGTGCCCTGGTGCAGTTTGAGCACCACAGCTTTTCCTCCATCACTGTGTGAGCGGCTCGGTAAGCAGGCCAGGGAAGGCAAGGGGCAGCTCGTGAGCCCGGTCGTTGTCCTGCTTTTTAATTATGACTGTTTCCAAATCCCCTTTCAGTATTCACAGCTCAATTTATGTGCTAATTGGCCCTTTTAATAATCAAAAGATAGAGACTACAAAAGTCGGGGGGTACGTTCTCTTGGCAGTGCTGCTGCGTAGCTGTGATAAATTATCTGTGGCAAACGGTTTGTTGCCTTGTGGCGCTCGACCTCCGTCAGCCCCCGCGTTTTCTGCTGGGCTTGGTGGCCTCCAGTGTGAGACCTGGTCCACAAAACAAAACAGCTGAGGGGAGAGCAGCTCCTGAGTGCTGGAGCTGAGAGGAATCGCGTTTTCTGCTGGGCTTGGTGGCCTCCAATGTGAGACCTGGTCCACAAAACAGAACAGCTGAGGGGAGAGCAGCTCCCGAGTGCTGGAGCTGAGAGGATGCTGCTGTGTGTGTGTGGGGGGGGGGGGAAAAATGGGGATGCTGATGGAGGAGTGGACACCGTGCAGCTCCTTCTCCAGATGGTGAGTAAGGAGCTCGGCGCTGAGTATTTGTGGAGTTGAATTATACACAGCTCTTCCTAAGGTATGAAAATAGGGGTGATCTTTTTCACTGCCTCCCTTGGTTTCCTGTCCCTGCCTCGTGCTCTTGTCCCTTGTGAGATCCGGGGTGGACCAAAACCCGGCTTCCTTGGCACATCTGGCTCCTCTCTCTGCCGTCACATTCTGCAGCTATAATTATCGAGTACAGATCTACTCTCATCCCCTCCCACTCACCCTCTGCTGCCTTGTGCCGGGCCCTGCTTTTCCCTGCAAACACTCTTCTTCATTCCTCATGTTTCCAGCTCCCCTCTCCCTCCTCCTTGCTAATTTAGGGTGCAGGAGAAGCCCCCTCCTGCACCCCACAGCCCTCTGAGCCCACCAGTGGGGAAGATTTTCTGTGGTACCGTTTGGACCTTTGGAAAAATCTCTGTAATTCTGGAGGATGCTATTTTTGTTGGTGCCATAGCTTCAGGAAACGTTACCATGTTGCTTGTGAGATACTAAGAAACTTTTTTTTTTCCCTCTTGGGTGTTTTGCTTCCCACTGATAATGAATGGGTCAGTCTCCAAGGCCAGGCCTTTTAGAGAGAAATCAGATATAATGTGCATTAATTTCTTATTAATCAGTTCTTTCACAACATTACCAAGAGAAGTTTGCCATGAAAAAGATGTGCAAACTTTGTTTTTACTCTTTATGGTAATAAAATCGGTAAAAAAAGCCTCGAAGCAGAAGCTGTTTTCTTAATTTCTTGGTAAGTTTGTGGAAAGCAAAGGGGAGGTTATTGGATTTGTTAACAGGGCTTGGAGAACTCCCCTGGGAGATGCTGCTATCCGTTATGGCCGCGTGTCTGCGCAGAAATAGGAGTCTAAAAAAATACCCAGATGCGACTGGAACATTGAAAACAGCAGTCATGATACCGCTCTGAATAATACAGCACGGAGGGATTTCGCTGGAGGTGAAATAGGAGATAACATGGGAGGATGGAGAGTGATGTATGAGTGTGGAGAACCGGGAGGCAGCTGGGTGTAATGCCTGATTACTTAAAAATATCTTCTGGTTTCTTCTCCAGAGGTTCTGGGGATCAGAATTTTCTGGTCTTTTTGTAAAAAGCAGTAATTTTCTTTTTCCTTTGTTTTTCATGGGAAGTAATGAACTGAACGCGAGCAGATTTGTTTCAAGAAAGCTCCTACCCTATTAACGAGGGACATAAAGAATTTATGCTGGAAATGCTGTGAGTCAGAGTTGCGTATGGCTCGCAGCTCTCCTGTTAACCCGTCCTTTGGCTTTATCTTTTTTTCTGGTGAAAGGAATGTTGGTGGGAGGGGAGGGTGTCTGCATCCGTAACATTTTGCATCCCAAATAGCAGTATTTGTCACAAGGGGTCAATAAACACTGAGTCAAGTTGGGTTTTACCAGCATCCGAGCTGGGAGAAATGGGGAGCACGTGGGCTTGGACTTTGTTAGTACAGGCTTATCTGGGAAAAGAGTAAGTTTCAGACTATGCTTGGTTTTTTTGGAAAAAACATAGAAGAAGCCCAGAGATTTATCAACCTGTGAGGCTTTCTCTCTAACCTTTTCCTGTTAGTTGTTTCATAGGGTGCAGTGCATGAAAAGAGCTGGTTTTAGAGGGTTGGTATTTGTTCCCAATGGGTCAGTCCCAGTTTGTCTCAAGCCAAGAGGGCGCCGCTGTCATTCCCATCTGGTGGCTGTGTATAAATAGTTACAGGAGCGTGGGGAAAGAGGGAGAGGAGGGGAAATGGGTGAGTGTTTGCTGCTTGCGGTTATCAGCATCAAAATATTGCAAAGCTATGCATGCAGAAGTTGGGCGGTTTGCTTGAAAAGAATGAATTGAAAATCTTCTTTATTGAATCCTTTGATTTACCTCTCAGATTTTGAGCCTGTAGTTTTCATTTTCAAGCTCTGCTTGGCAAATGCGAAGCCTACAAACCTAATTAGAAAAAGAAGGATGGAGGTTGTGATTCTAATGGGTTCTTTAATGTAAAATACCAAATATGATGAAAATGGGACCTGGCAAAAGTGGCAGGAAAGCATAAACATTTTGCAGCTCATACTGATTGCTCAACTGAGGGGCTTGCTCCAAGAATAACTGGGTTAGGTTTTCTGGCCTGGATTCGCTGCCGGGTGAGATGGGATTAGTATAATAAAACCCATTTGGCTTTAACATTTCAATGCTTTGCATCTAATGTCTTTTTCATCAGAAAGGGGAGCAACTGTACCCGTCTGAAGATCAACCTCGCTGTCTGCATCAGTAATAGTCTCTGAGAGGACTTGAAATAATAGAGGTGCGTTTTGGGAATATATATGGCTTTTACCTAGGCTGAGTGAATTCTCCATCACAGAAAAACAAATGTTAGTCCCCGGTGCTGTCACTCTGTCACTTTTCCTTCCCAGCAAATTAAGATATTATCCAAGGCACAGTAAATTATTTAAGATCAATACACTTGGCAAGTTCTTATCTCGTCCAGTAGCCTTAAGATGAAAAATTATCCAGCATGTTTCCAAACGAAGTGTTGCATACATGATAAATAGTCATTAAATAGTGCCGCGCAGATGACATCATTCCTAATAACACATTAGTGGCTGTTTGTATCTCTGCAGATCCCAGGAGTCAATTATTTTGTCAGCCTGTGCTGTCTGATGGAAATAGCAGATTTTTTTCAGCTCGCCACGGAGGAAAAACCAGAGCAGAGGTGTTAGTGGGCAGTGTGGGATTGCAAGGGCACTGTGGGCAAGGTTAATGCTTAAAAATTATAGGGAACCACTTTAGGTTTATGTTCATTAGCTACCCAGTCACTGATGGTGTCTACATGAGACTCAGTCCAGGTTAGAAGCTGTTCATGAAAAGCTGAAAGCTGCCTCCTAGTTGCAGCACTGATATTTATACATTGAGTTATACTTCATATACTTCATAAATCCTGTTGGTGTTAATTTGCAAGCAGTCAATGTACCTATTTGTATCGCAGTGTGTGGCATATATCATATATGCCATAAATGGTTTAGCCTTGTTTTCAGTGTTTTTCTGTCCTGTGAGTGATAGTGCTGAACATTTCTTAATTTTCAGGAGTGGTGAGCATGTGCAGATTACAACAATCTTTCATGACCTTTCTTTGCAGCAGGTACAAGTCTTGACATAACCGGTGGTCTTTCTTTGTAGTTGTAGCTCCTTGAGCTCTGCTGTTGTGTAAGTGTTTGAGCACTTTCTTGCCTTCCTTCTTAAGAAGTTTGGCTTTAAGACTTCGTAAGGACTGGCACCGGGATGATGCAGACCCTTCAAGATGCCTGAAGTGCTGTCTCCTTCCGCACCGTTTGCGTTGCCACTGCTGCAGGTACCTCGTCAGCTTGAAGCCCTGTCTCTTGTCACAATCTTTCCTTTGGTGAGAGCTGTTTAGAAATTATGTTTAAAAAGAACTGCACCCAAGGTAGTTTCTGCCTTTTGTGTTTTCCTGAGTGTAGGTGTTAGGGTGATTGTATCCATTGGATATCACAAGGATGATGTCCTTTGCTTTCAATAGGCTCACAGCCTACCTGAAATCCTGAAGACTCTGATGCCAAAACCATCTCTATGTGTCCAGAAGCCTTTTAGGTAGTGAAAATTATCCGGCAGTAGAGTATGGCCAATGATGTCTGTGTGAAGAACTCTTAGAAATTAATTTCTTACAACAAAGAAACACTTTATTAAAGCAAGAATATCAGTTGAAAACATTTGTGATTTCAGTGACCTTCATCTCTGGACTCAGTTTACTGTGTAAAATTTCAGTTGCCCAAATTCTTTGCATCTTTCACATCGAAGGGTGCTGGATGCCCCAGGAGCCTTGGTGGCTACACAATTCAGTCTTAGACTGTTTTGAGACTGCATGTGATGTGACCTAGAGAGGTCCCCTCCGCTTGATTTATCCTTCTAAGAGGAACCCAGGAGGTGTTGTTGCAGCATCCTGCTGGGCTGGAGGAGAAGCAGCGTGTGGTGCTCGCTGATGTGCAGAAGGACCGTGAGTGCTGGCACACTGGTTTGTGATGGAGAACCGCGCTGGTGGTGTGAGCAGTGCTGGAGCAGCGCTGTGCTGTCCATCATGACTTTGCTCAAAAGGAACTTATATTTGTATTACATGTGGTAACTGATCTCCATCTTGCCACCTTCACAGTCCCAGGGCCTGTGCTTCTGTGAGGGCTTCCTGAAGCCCTGAGATCTGTCACCCAAGATACCTCAGCACATCTGCGAATGAAGGGTTTAATAACTCTTGGATGCTGTAGAAGGGTTTCCTTCTTGATGGCTTTACTGTTGGCTGCTCTGCCCCCAATGAGCCCCTTGTTTTGAGTGGTGAAACATCACAAGCAGATGATGTGCTTCTGGATTTTTGCTTTTTGTGTGGTGGCAGGAGAGTTGAAGGGTCTTCCTTGAAAGGGAAGGGTCATTCCCAACCTCTCCCTCCATTGATACTTGAAGCCTGATGTTTTTTTGGTGACAGTAGCTGGGAGCTGGGGTGTTGGATGTGGATAGTGGTTATGTTGCAAGCAAACACCTCATCCTCTTGCTTTGACCTCACCTTGCTGTGTGTGAATGCAGAAGCTAATCTGTTGGCTCTTCCTTGCTTTAGCAGAGATGTTGAACACGGTCATCCTTATAAATCACTGTTGGTCTAATTTCAGCAATGCGCTTTTCCTCTCTTTTGGAGTTTTGGTGTGCTTCTGTGCAGAAGAAAGGGCAAAAAGAGGAGGTGGGAGAGTGTGGGAGCTGAACCGGAGCGGAACCGCGGTAGCAAGCCAAGAGGGAGAAGGAGGAATTTTTAGGATGAGAGGTGGGACAGTTTCAAGTGGCTTGCTCAGAAACCAGTGGAAAACCTTGAAAGCTACTTTTTGGCTCATTTGGGTATTTTTGGTTGGCATTTAAAGACTGTGTGGAGGAAGTGTAAGAGTGAGAAATAGTGACTGGTATGGTGGGAGTTCAGAAGGTTTTGCAAAGGAGCTCTTATAAAATGAAAGAAACTAATTTCACACAGAATCACACAGAATCGCTCGGTTGGAAAAGACCTCTGAGATCATCACGTCCAACCGCTCCTGTCTACCCCCTAAACCATATCCTTAAGTACCTCGTCTACCCGCTCTTTAAATACATCCAGGGATGGTGACTCCACCACCTCCCTGGGCAGCCTGTTCCAGCCTCTGACGACCCTCTCAGTAAAGAACTTCCTCCTTATCTCTAACCTGAACCTCCCTTGGCACAGCTTGGTGCCGTTTCCCCTTGTTCTATCCCCCATCACCTGGGAGAAGAGACCAGCACCCACCTCTCTACAACCTCCCTTGAGGTAGTTGTATTTCCTAACAATAATGCAAGAATACTGTTTTACCCATTAAAACATTTTCTTTTCATTCCCTGTGGCTGGTTTTAGTTCCCCAGTGGAGTATTTTTAAGCATATCTGAGTACAGCCATATAGGAATGTCACAGCTATCACGCAGGTCAGGTAGGAACCCTACTTTCTGGCGATATTGCTGACAGTAATGAAAACAGTGTTTTCATCATGTTAAAAAAAAGGCATCTTGTTCTGGGTTAGTGTGGAAACTGTCTGCATTACTTCAGTGCTAGCAATGCAAATTTGAATTATGTTCAGAAAGTGTGGCCTTGGAATGCCCTTAGTTTACCCCTTTTTGCGTGTTCAGTGTGCTCTGCTAATCCTTCTTTCCCCAAAACCCTCTGTTAGGGAAATGATGTATAAGACTCAAGGAGCAATCATAGATATCATATTTTCTCTCCATGTGCTTATTTTCTATTGTGATGCTTGCAGTTTGTTAGCATATTATATTATTGTTTGTGTTGTACTTGGTTTATTGCTGGGTAGATGTGGGGTTTTGTTGCTCTTAGGTATAATAATCCTGTGTCTTTGATCTGAAAGTTTAATGCAATGATTGTGGTGTTTTGAGAAGGAATTGGAGCCTTATATCTGTTCGTGTATTTGGTGAACTTCATGCACTGTGTTTTGGAGGAAATTACAGCTGACCCAAACTTTTGAGAGATTTTTAGGATCCCGACTGGAGGGGTCTTCATATTGCAGGTCTAGGGAAAGCTGAATCCCCATAATCAGAAAACTGGAGCTGTCTCTATGTGCTTATGTTGGCCTCTAGAAGACATAGGTACCAGCTTTTGTGAATCTTACCTCTCTTCCAGTTCAGCCCATTAAATCTCAGTGTTTTTTCCCAGTAAATTCAGCAAATGTGGGGGTGTTCTCCCTTTCCAGCAAAGGGAACCAAAGCCACGTCAGTGCCCAAATAAGCTCTGAGAGGCCTCATGTCAAGCGAGCCTTGCAAAAGGCAGCTTTAGAGGTGAGGTTGTATCTCCCTCTGGAAGCTCAGTCTTGCACTGCAGCCTTAAGGGCTCAAATGATGTTGAAAGGGCATTTTTAGGAAGATGCACAGCCTGATTTCTAAATGAGAAGCGCAGAGGGTTGATGTAAATCTGGGGAAGGCATTGCCTTGTGCTGTGAGCTTATCCATCTCTGCACAGAGCAGAGGCTGGGGTGTTTAAAGTGGTGCTTCTCACCTTGGGCAAGTCTCTTTTTCTGCCATTTCCCCACCTTTTTGTCAGTTTAGCCTGGTTTTACTGTCTTCTGGGGCTAAGTACACCAACTGGCACGGAGATTTCCTAACCTTCTGTGGGGTGTATCGGCGCTGCTCTATTACAGCTAACAGCTTGGCACTTGATTTTTGTGTACCCATCTGTTTGCCCTTACTAATGTTAGCTATCAGCTGAGAATCCTTTTCTTCTACCTTATCCTGGACGTTTACATCTGTTAAAGTATTAATGGTAAGCAGGGAAGGGGGATGAGCAGTTGGGAAATGAGGTTTGCCATTAGGAGTAGGTGAACCAGCCGCGTCTGGGATTTGCCGAAGCTCTTGGGAGACGGTCAGACCCGAGCGCACACACACCGGGGTGCGACACGGGCACCCTGGGTGGCTCATATTGATTGAGAATGAACAGCCTGTGAAATCACTGTGAAAACACTGCGCTGTGGAAAGACCCACAGAGAGACCTGAGGGCAGCTGTTGGGACGAGACGTCACAGATGCTCCTTTGGAAATGAGTGATTTGCTGCCAGAGAGCAGCCTGGCTCGGCTGTGGCTTTGCCCTCGGTGCTACCCGAGCGGGAAAATCCTCTGTGCCGGCTGCTTCTGGATGGAGCTGAGCAGTTAAGGGCTTCCCTTGGAGGTTTTACAATAGGACCTTCAAATGGTGCCCAACAACACGAGTTGGTGAGTTATTAGTGCTGCTTACTGCATTACAGAAAGCCACGTTTCTGTGCATTTACTTGCTGCCTGTATGGCCTTAATCCTGAATTTTGCAGCATTTATAGATCAAAACTAGGGGAAGAGGAAGGAAGGACTTGAACTTTCTGAGTTTCCAGTGCTGTCCAGAAACTTGTGCTGGTTCAGTAACTTTAAAAAGGTGTACGTAGACACAAAAGTACTACTTTGCAAGTGGGCATTTTATGACTCCATAATAAGGCATGAGCTGAGCTGGAAATCACTTACTTTATTAATGTAGTCTTAAGATGCTCAAGTTTGAGAGTTTCTAAGTCCAGCATTGACTATCATGAGACAAGCACCTTGGCAGCAGATGCTGAAGGACTCCCACATCCCTTCAGGCTCTCTGCAGGCTGGCTGCTGGGATGCAAGGTGTTTTCTCCCCGGTTCATGTGCTGCTTGAGGTGTCCATGCTCCAGCCCAAAATTTGGTGATGGAGGAGGCAGCCATGCTGCCCTGAGCTGTGGCTGTGTTACCAGTCTGTGGTGTGGGTATATTCTGGTGTCTATTAGCAGATGGGGTCAAATTCAAAAAGAGATGTGGGCATCTGAAAGGGATTCAGGTGACCTTCTAGGGCTGAAATCCCAAATCCCTTCTCCACACTCATACAGCAGGGTCATATTCTGGAGTACCAGCCCTTGGTAGGTGCTTCTGCCTTGAACTGAAAAAACCCCTGAGCTCCTACAGTTATTCCTGCAAGGGAGCAAGTTTACTACGTTGTTATGCTGCTGAGACGTGGAGAATGACCACAAGCACCTGCAGATAAGACTCCTGGTATATAAATGGGAATGTGACTGCTAGAAGTCCTCCTGGTGCCCGGGTGAGACAGGGATGCTCTTCATAGCCGAAGGGTTTGGCTCCTTCCTGATGGGAGGGTGGGAGGTGCTGTTTGGGGGCAGGATTGAGGGAATTTGGATTCTTTAGTTGTATTTCTGCCCTTAATGTTGGGATTTCTTATCCATTTAAACTTGCCTGGTTGTGTTGGATTTGTTCCTTGAATCTTCTTCTCCTGTAGAGTTAAACATCAAGTCGCTCCCAATTGTAGGCCTGGGTTTCTCAAAATGTTTGGCTTTTTTGGCCATCTCATAGCTGTGCAGGAGGCAGTGGGTATATTTCCTTGATTTTTGCCTGTCCTTGGAAAAAGTCTGCATCGGTAAAAGCACATCGCGGGTAACCAGGACCTTTGGATATCTGCAGCCCATGAGAGTCTGCAGCTGAGCTGTCGGCTGGAAGAGTAGTTTTCTTTTTTTAAAAAAAGTGTGTTTTACCTTTTACAGAACTTCTTCTCATTTATTTAGGTCATCTGCTGTGGGAGGGGAGAATTATTACCCTCGCTATCTTTCATGCTGCTTGTGATTTATTTTCGACTTCAGTATCACGCTGGCATCATGCAGGACATTTACGGCTCTGAACCGAGATGCCTCCCTTGCCGCTTGGTGGTAATGCCCTATCAGCTCCAAATGGCAATTAATGCTGTTTCCCCAAAATGACTTCTGCAAAAAATAAAGTGTAATTGGAAAGTAGTTGCCCATTACAGTGATTTATCTTGTCAGTGACTGATTTGTTATTTAACTCTAAAACATTTTATTGATGTCTTTGGAAAGTGAGTATGTGACCTAAGTAAAAATGTTAAACTTATTAATCATGGTAAGTTTTTGCTGCTGGGTTTACCATATACATGAGTTATGTAGCTTGTAAAATAGGCTGTTTATTATTCTAAGAAAATACAGTGCTGTGCTACAGGCAGCACACAGTTTTAATTTTATTAGCGTTGAAAAGAAAATGTTCAATAGATAAAAAGGTTAAGTGCAAGTTACTTGGTTCGGTTTTTTTATAGAGTCCCTTTGAAGATAAAGATGTTGTGTCCGTGGTGAATGGCGTTGTTATTAATTTCCAAAACCCGAAATTCCTACTAAGCTGCAACCGAGAGGAGAATCGCCCCTTTCCCCTGAAAACCCCAGGGGTGACGGATTGCAGCAATTTACGCCTTTCTGAGCCTTACAGATTCCAAAATTTCTACAAATTTATTATCTTTAATATAAGAAAATAGCCTTTATTATCTATTGGATCCTTTACATTTCTGGTAGAGAGCAATATGACTAATAACGCTCACTGCCCTCTTTACTGCAAGAGTACTAGCTGCGAAGGTTGGTTTTGAAAGCATAAATGCCAGCCTTGGCTGAATTGTGGCTTTTCTCGCACAAGTGGGGAGAGTTGAAGGAAAGATTTGGAGTATTTCTGTAGAAAACACTTAGAAAAGGAGAGGGACTGCAGCTCTGGTCATGACAAATCGCTTGAGATGCCAGAAACGAGGAAAGGAACATTGCAGATCCCGGGAGGAAGTGTGGCCGTGGAGTAGAGGAGGACCTGGAGGACGAGGTCTTCCCTGTGACTCTGCTGTCCAAGGTACTGTTGAGTCAACTCAACTTGGAATCAATGTTCCCTTCAGTTGGAGCATTTTCTGGAACTGATGGGGAAAAGTGAGCTCAAACCAATTCAGTTTGTACGTAGCCGTGCTTTATGTGAGTCTCTCCTTTGCAATCCATCCTCCTTGTGATAGGAATGGATGGGAGAGCTGTGCTGCAAATGGGGACTGTCTCAGGATAGACCCCTTGACCAAACTGAGGGATGAAAGTCAAAATGCAGATGGTGAAAGCATCAGACCTCTCCTTGAACCAAGCAACCTGGGAGCAGGAAGCTTGGGCATTTACTACAACCGTCCGGCAGAAATCTTGTAACAAAGTATTAGAGCAAACTTCTTGATGCTGATTAAAACCAAACCCGGTGGCTACAAAGTCTCGGTGCATTTCCCGTGCAGGAAGGGCCGCTCCCACCACTGCTTTTGCTGCATTGCAAGAGGAATGAACATCCCGCCATACTGGAGTGAGATTGCTTTGATTTCCAGGGGGACGTCTGAGCACAGGCAGAAACTTTGCCATAATCAGATTTGTATTTATTACTCACCTGTTTGTGCTCCATTGCTGGAAGACCTGAGGGGTTTATTTGCAAGACTGTCCACCTCCTCTTTCTCCTGCCAGTCCCCTGTGTCATTGCAAGCAATAAAAAGATGCTCTGATTTGGGTCCTGAAGACATATGTGTGTTAATATCCTGTTGAATAAAAATGCAGCCCTATAGATCTTTTTCCAATTTCCTTCTATCTGTAATGCTCAAGGTATTCATTATATGATCTCATTTTATTTTATTACCTTACTCTTTTTAATTTTTATTTTATTCATAACAAAAACATAGGATGAGGTAAAAAGATGAGGATCAAATACAAGACCGGCAACAGATAAAGAACTTTGTAACATGGAAAAGGAAATTTCAGGCTATTAGTATTCAATCGCTGTGGAAGCAGCAGGTAGGGTGAGTTGGTTGTTGGGGAGAGAAATAGAAAAGATGTGGGAAGAGCACAGGGCTTGGGAGAGGGGCTCTTCTGCCTGAGGAAGAGTCCAGATCATGGGATTTTTCCTCAAAATAGCTGGGAGTGATGTGCTTTACCAACATTTATCTTCGCTATTAAAGTCCTTTATCCCGGTTCTTTCCTGGGATAACACAAATAGACCTTGTGCTTTTTAGGAAATAAATCCTTGAAGAATTTGGCCTCTTGACCTCCTGTCCTGCTGCAAGTCTTGGGATTATCACTAGATGAGGTTCACAAACTGCCTTGTCGCATCCCTCACTAATAAATAATATTCCAGATGCGATGTGCTTTGGGATGGGCATGCATAGGTAACTGTCAGCTCGTACTTGGTCCGAGCAGATGCCAATCCATGATGTAGCTCAAGAAGGGGAAGCGAAACTCTATCTCAGCTTGAGCGTCGACCTTGGGGTAGACCTTGAGCAGGAGGTGGCTATTTTCTTGTCTGTAGGAAAGCTGCGAATGCCTGATGAGGAAGTAAAAAATACAGGTTTTGCAAGTGAATACTCAGCATATTGTGATTTGAGGTGGACAGCGATGTTATGAAGCTACAAAAGCTGCTGTCTCAAAATGCCTGCTTCTCTCGGGGAGTTGAATTAGTCCTTGAGCGCAAACTTCATGGAGATGGTGGTAATGGCAGAAAAGACTGCAACATGCTACACTCATCTCTGTGTATGTGGTGACACACACAATGTCTTTTGACAGGAGACCCTTAAGCCTTGACCCCCAAGTCTACTTTTTAAGCAATAACCATTAAAATGAAGGGGTTTTAGGTTGCAAAAGTCTTATTTGATTCGGAGCTATTTCTCAACATTTATAGAGGTGGTTACTGATGGTTGCTGTGATTTCTGGCCTTTAAAGCTGGCCAGGTCGTGGCTGAAGAAGACTCCTCCTGGGAGCTATTCCTCAACATTTATAAAGGTGTTACTGATGGTTGCTGTGATTTCTGGCCTTTAAAGCTGGCCAGGTCGTGGCTGAAGAAGACTCCTCCTGTTGCCTGTCTGCCTGTAACATGTCTGTGGGGTTTTGCCCCATTGGGGGCTCTCCTTCTGTCTGCCTGTAACGTGCCTGTGGGGTTTTGCCCCATTGGGGGCTCTCCTGTACCCATTTTCCCTGCTCCATAGGGCTCCTTGCAGTCACCTCATTGGCAATGCATGGTCCTGTCCTGGTTGACTTAGTTCGAAAGAGCCCTTGCGCCCATGGCCTGCTTTGCTAAGGCTGTGGAAGTCAAAGTTGAGCAATATGTGCAAAGCATGGTGGCAGTGGCAGACTGAAGGACATTGAGCTGGGCGCTTTTCACAGACTATTTGACGTGCTGTACTTCAGTACTTTTGTACTTCAGTAGCTCATTTCATTAGCTTGGCACTCCCTGTCTAAATATAAAAAAACGCATGCTAAAAAATCGATTACTGTCACTTGTCAGTGTGCCTCATTTACCCTGCCTCAAACGCCCGGGGATAATTGGCAACAGCAGAAGAATTAGCAGTCTCCGACTGTCAGCGAGGTAGCGAAGGTGCAAACTGGGGTCTCCTATCATGACACTGGTGTGCAAGGGTTGTAGAGGTGGGGTTTTGAAGCTGGGTATGGTGGTATGGGGCCCATTGCAAGCTCATTGCTGCTCAGAAAAACTTCCCTTCTCTAATTTGCTCTCTAAGACAGGTTTTTAAATTATTATTCCTTGTGTTTTATTATTATTCCTTTATTACCAATCCTAATTATCAGTAGAGAGGCTCAGGGTGTCCATGGGTGGTCCCTCCATGTCATCACTTAATGCAGCTCCCTGGACCGAACCTTGATGTCTTGTCATTCAAAAGATATTGCTTGATGGAGCAGCTGAGGTTTTGCCCTGTCATTTCGAATGATATTCCATAATACTATTTAATGTGATGTTAACTTTCAACAGGGGCATGACTAAATACTAGAAATTAAATTTTTTGACATTTGTCTGTTGTTCATTATGGTTGATGTGCAGTTTTGGCATCCTTTTTAAGTAACGCTGCAGCCAGCACTGATAGCATGCTTGGAACATGATAGCTGTCAAAAGATTATAGCCATGGAAAGGTCAAATAATCACTTAAACACGGTTTAAAAAAATAATTCCTGAAAACACGGTTGGGCTATTTCTTCATTGGGTTTAGTTAAAATGTTTTTTTGAAGAAAAACAAAACCCAAACCACAAAACTCCTGTAGTTCTGTTTTCCTGAGATAAATACAGCAGAAATAGATAAGAGAGAAGAAAAACTCTTCTATAAATTTCAGCACCGTTTTAGAAAGACAAATCTAAGCACCCTGCCTTGACAGAGAGGCACTCTCTGAACATATTTTGCAAGCGTGTTTGTCTCTCAGTGCAAATTAATTACTAATTGCCTGTTATGTGATGTGTTGAAATTAGCTCTTTCTTCCTCATCATAGCCTGAGACATCTTTGCCTCCCACTTCTTAAGGAGGTCAGAGCTTTGGCCTCCTCTGGAATCCCAAATGAGGTTTGTCAGTCAAGCGTAGCAAAATCTAATCTCATCCAGAGAAAAAGAAGAAAACAGACCAGAAAATGATCTGATTTTCCGATTTCATGGCCAAGGTTACCCCGGGAAGTGCTGAAAGTGGCATTTAAAGCCCGTAACTAAGGTGGCATGCCAAACTAAGCACTAATAACAGAGCAACCGTGTGGAAAGATATCGCTTTAACAATTTTACAGTTGCTAAGTGTGAAAATTGTAGTGTGGGCAAGCTCCTGAAATCTGTGGCAATTGGTTCAAAGAGCTGGAATTGATGCTCAGTGAGAAAACACTCTCGGCCCCTGTAACTCTTAAACACCGATGAGGTCGGCTCCTGCTTTTGCTGTTCAAACATAAGGCTGAACAGCTTCATTAAAGAGACTTTTTTTTTTCCCTCTGTGAGAATAAAAAAAAAGCAACAGCAGCACATAGAAAAAGGTCGGTGGCTTGGTAGGATGGTGTTATCGGTGTGAAAAAGGGAAGAAAAAGGTTGCTTCACTTCCAAGTTGATGCATTTTTGGTCATTGTTAATGCCGCTCTGCTTTGGTTTCTCACGTAGATGCATGTGTGCGTGGTCCCATCCTTTCTGATGTTGTGCCCTTTGCAGCTTCGCTCACTGAAAACTCCTCCTTGGTGCAGAACACGAGGCACAAGATGATGTGTATTGGGAAGGTGTTGAAGGAGCAGACTGAAAGCCAACGTATGATCACATTTCCAAACTTATATCTGGAATAATTTGCTCTGGAGATAGTATAAGCCTTGGAAGAATAACTTCTGGAGATGCCAAGGCCCTGGAGCTGGAGGAGGCTTTGTTGGGACAGAAGGAGCTTTGCAGAGCTCTTGATGGCCCTCAGGGAAGATACTGCTAAGAGATGATGTCCTGGGCATGACGAGATGCTCTCGTTTCCTGTGGCTTCAGGGTACAGGTGAACTTGGGTGCAGGTACTTCTGGGCAGACTGTGGCAGCCCTGTGGGGTAACGGGCCACCTCTAGAAGGTGCTGGATGAGAAGTTACCATCTGTGTTAGGTTAGGTGCCCAGAATTTATGATTACGATAGCCCTTTCTGTGAACACAGGAGACCTCTGGGATGATGCCTCCAGTGTAATTTTTATGCAAAGACTTGGTAATGGATTTTTTTTCCCCTCCTCTGCTTCTACAACAGAATTGCAGATTTTCTATGTGTGCCTTTTTTTTTTCCCCTCCTGGCTGGTTTTAACTCTGGCTTTTTAAAAGTGAAGATTCCTGTGTGATAGCACTACAGAGGCAAAATGTGTCGGTGGTTGGCTGGGCTGCAATGAGCTATTTCTGCACAAATTTCTTCTCTCACCTCATGTTGCTGTCAGCGTGTCATGTTGCCAGAACCAGGAGAAGCCTTAAAGCAGCTTGAATTTAACTCTGTCTCCGGAGAGAGCCTGGAGTCTGGCATGCTCACACAGAGCAACGAGCTCTTTCAAGGACAGCCCAAGATGATGTTGCAGGGGCTCATGTCCTGGACCTTTTGTGCCATGGGGCTGCCTGATGCGTGCAGTGAGTGTCTGGGGAGGTGAAACCCTTGCTCGGTGAGTAAGAGCGATGGGATGCTCCAGCACAGGCTGCTGCAGAGGCTGCTGAGCCTGGCAGTGAGTGCCTGAAGATGCATAGAGTCACAGCATGGTTTGGGTTGGAAGGGACCAACCAGTCCAACCCCCTGGATCTCCCACCAGCCCAGGCTGCTCAAATCCCCCTCCAACCTGGCCTTGAACATTTCCTAGTTAGTATTTCTGTTTCACTGTTACAAAAAAAACAGCTCAGAAAGCACCAGAGGGCTACAGAGCAGAGTTCTTGTGCTTAGTCCTTGCCTGCTATATGCACGAAGTCGTATAAGCCTCCCCATCAACTGATGAATTCACATCTTTATTGTGCCACCTGCTCCAAATAAGGTGGGGAAGTCTGGTTTAGCCTCACAGGGAAGCAAAAAGCCCAACCTTAAACTTCCTCCATGTGGAGGACTCCTGATGAAATGAATGAAAACCAAGCAAAATGCTGATTCAGTTCTTTCTGTAGATCCCCGTATCACCAACCTCTCCATTTTGGGGGAATTATGGTCTGTGTGATGTCCCTGCCAGCGTGCCAAAAAGGAGAAGACTTTTATGGAGAGCATGTGTATAGGCAGTGCTCTCTGCTTTTGGGGATGTGCTACCTGCTTGAAACAGGGAAAATAAAGCAGTCCCAGTGTATGTGTTTGCAGCCCATCCCTACCACTTTCTCCAGTGTGCTGAGGCACTGGGAAGGCTGGAAGAGGCTGGAAAAAGCTATTTCCCTTTGGGGAGCAGCCTGAGCAGCTTCAGATGCTGGGAGCAGCAGCACTGTGGTGCCAGTGACCGTGAAATGCTGAGGCATCAGGCCTTGGCTGCGCTTTTTGGGGTGGTGGGGTTTTGGGGTTTTTTTACACCACAAGGGAATTGAATATATTTCCACTCAGGCTGTATTGTAGTTGTAATTTATGGCAGTTGCGGATGTAGTTTTGTCAGAACACTCAAATTTATCTTCTTAAGGAATTTCTGTTGAGCTGGCTCAGTCTAAAGATGCTAGAAATGTTTCAATGGGTTTGGCCTCAGAAATACATTGTCTGCGTGGATACTTAAAACCACATCCCCTGACATGTACTGCAAGCTTTTTTCCGATGCCCAGAATGTACAATATATATTTACCTACATAACTCTGTTTTGTAACACATTTTATAAACTTTAACCCTTCATTCACACATCCCTTACTGCATCCAGTTTGGCTTCTCAGCCTCCTAAATGAGTAGGTGTTACCTCATCTATTTACAGTGACACATGGGAGATAGTTTTGGGTTTATCAGTAAACAGAGAGCAAGAATTTCTTGCTTTTCTATCCAGCCTTTTTGGATTGGGGTGGCGGGGGAGAATTGGGGATGGCCATCACCGTTCTCAGTGATTCAATCTGTCACATGCCCAGGTCTGAGATGTCACTGCTGGGTGACTGACTGCTGGTGTCTCTGTGGGTGGCAGAGGCAGCTGTTAAAGGGTAATGTGTGCTAACTCCTGGTTTATATCTCTATCCACCTTTTGAGCCCTAAGGGAGGGTGAAATGGGGAGCAAAAGGAAGAGGTAGCCATGACAGAAGGCACAGGGCTTTGAGTTTGGTCCTTTCCTGAGCTGGGGAAAAATGATGCTATTTCTGTGAGATATCAATTTACTACTTGATTTCTAATACAGGCTTTGAAATAAAGGGAAGAGCCCAGGCTGCCTGCTTCTTCCTTTCACCTTCTGCAGCTTCCCGTAGCGGCTGTGTGCTGGAAGTGGTGAATTTGTGGGCTCCTTCTCCCCCAGGAAAGCCTGGTACCGCTTGGATGATGGTCTGGGCTTGCTCCTGCAAGGGCTAAATGCAGCGTGGCTCCTCAGTGTGTTTGTAGGAGCTGCTCAAAGGGAAAATAAAGCTGCTGTGCTCCAGGTGTCTTGTTGAATGTGTGGGATGAAGGAGAAATTCCTTAGTCTGCAAGGGGTCCTTGGGGTTGTCTGTCTGTCCTGAAGTGTTGGTCATTCTTTACTTGACCCTGATGGGTAGAGATATGGAGGTTGTCCTTAACAAGAAGAGCTCACTGTGAGTTTGCTCAGATTTGCCTAAAATCTGGCAAAACACAAACTGCTTCCATCACAGCCTGGTGCCGGGCTTTCATTTTGCATTAAGCACAGCCCCTTCTAAGTCTCTGGACTTTGGTTTACAGCCAGGCAAGTTACTTCTTCCAGGTTGTCTTCTCTTCTGAACAGGTGGCTAATCCACTAAATAATGAGTCTTTTTTTCCTTTTAAACCACCAAAACCTTGAATGATGAAGCATTAGCTCCTAAACCACCTAGGGAAGCAGCATCTGGTGTGTCTATTAAGCCATATGCACTCAAATTCAATAGAGCAACTGAAGAAGACAGGGTGAACATTAATTAAGAAGTCCACTGATGATAAGAACTGACTCCTCTGTAGAAACAGTCTGTACTTGAAATACAGTTCAGCTTTTCAGAAAGAAAAGGAGATTTTAAAAGGACCTAATTGGCAAAAGATGAACTTTAAGTATGCTAAAAATAAGGATATTTTAAGGGGCAGGTTGTAATCTATTTATAGAAAATGAGTATGGTGGCTTCTTTCAAGTGTGCATCACTGCCTTTTAGCTCAAGACTTGGTACCCAAATATTCCCTCCTGAAGATTTTTGTCTGGGGAGCATCCTCTTCCCATGTCAGCAGGAGCGCTGCCTGCTCTTTTCCGTTCCATTGCTCAAACGGATAGAGGGACCAGGCAAAGGGATGTGGTTAAAAAAACCAAGCAACACAATGAAAAACCCCCCAAAAACCCAAACAACAACCAATAAACCAACTCCAAACTAGAACAAACATCAAAGCAAACCAGAACAGAAACAGACACCCCAACACATTTGGGTTGGGAGTGGGTGCGTGTTTAGATGTATGCAGGCATGCACACGTGTGTGTATATAAATATGAACTATCTGATATCCATTTAAAAAATGACATTTGAGTAATCTTTCATAACTTAAGGCAAGAAGAAGGTCTAAGTATGTGTACTGGGCTGATAAAGCAGTATGATTCAGTGACGCTCTGCAGTGATGGTGTGGGCTTAGTACTGTGGATGGAGGACACGGACATCACACCTGAGGTCAGGAGCCAGGGCCTGATCTGTACCCATGACCACATCTGCAAGCCCCGAGGGCAGAAACTTCCCCAAATTAAGAAAACAAAATGCACCAAGCTCAATTTAGATGGCTTTGACTAGCAAGGGGTATGAGTTTAATTGGTAGACGTTAGCAGGCTTGCACAAAAGTGATGGATTTTTAATTTGCCCTGGTATCTTTGCTGCAGTTTGATGTCCAGTTGTACCAGGGTCGACTGGAGGACGTTGCATTGTTTGTGATTAAAAAGGTTAATTTATGAGTTGTAAGCTATTCTTATGGTTTGGCTTTGTTTGGGTCCTTGCTCCGCTCTCTCATCTGATCTCTTCCTCAGGAGAGGTTTGACCAGAAACCTCGGATGCTGCTATGAGTTAATGTAAATGAGAGCCGTGGTGCTGCGTGGGAAGAATGCAGCCACGTGTTTTGAGGGTATATAAAGTACGTGTGTCATCAGCAAAGGTCATGGCTATGGATGTTGGTATTGGAGCAGCTACCAAGGGTTTGCCATGAATGTTTCTGAATGAAAAGGAAAACTTTTAAAATCCTTCTCCTCCTAACTTTAACTAAGATAACCTTTTGCGGAGTGAAAGTATCTGGGTTTTTGACAAGCAGTGGCAATTATTTAAATGCATTAATTATCCTGTTCTTAGACAAAAGATGACTTAGAGAAAATTGTTTTCAATGAAAGGTTTTGAGCAACCATAATTATAGATGCATCTCAGCACTTTGCTGTAAAGGAATCCAGATGATGAGTAACTGGAGCGTGTTTGAGTTCCCCCAGCACTTCTCCTGGCAAGATAAACTCATGGGTTCTAATAACTGTTTAGTAAATGTGTTGAAGACCACTTCTGCCTGCCTTTTCCCCGTGTGGAGAGCCCTTCTGTGTTAAGCAGATCCTTTTTTTTCCATGCATTTCTTCATCAGAAGTTGTTGATCTGAATTTCCTGTCATCCCGAGCCTGTGGGCAAAAAACAGGAGGTAAAACCTTCTCCTCTTCCAGTGCAACCAGTTACAGAAAGCTGCAATTACCCTTCCTTTCCCAACAGGATGTTACCTGTTACTTAGAGTTTAATGTATGTGTATATACCTGTCTGTATGCTTCTGTGTGTGTGTGTAGATTATCTTGCCAGTCTTCATAGCAACTCCAGATGTCATGAGCCACCAAGTTAAAGCACCAACAGCCCATGTCACTGTTGATTGTCATCATCATCTTTATTAATTTTATTTAAAATGTTGTTATTTCCATTCCCCCAAACGTGCCTTTTCATTTCGCTCCCTAGAAATGTGTAGAGTGGGAAGTTTTGGAAGGGTTTTAGCTTCACTTCCAGTGGTAGGCTTGGGTATGGTTCAGTAGAAAAGTAACTTTCCAGCGTTGTAAAGAAATAAGCTCCTAGCAGTGTTCAGAGTCACTGGGGACAAATCACTGCAGGACTTGCCCCCACCTGGGAGCTGTACCTGTTAGTCAGATAAGCAGATTTCCTTTGAAAACATCCGTGAAATTCAACTGTTGGTGGTTTTAAACTCCACAAAGCAAATCTGTGCCTCTACAGGAGGAGCCGGCTGCTTTGTTCACCTAGAAGCAAGGTTGAAAGTTATTAAAAGGGGTCAGAAATGTGTTTGACACCGGTGGCACAAACACAGGGAAATCTTCATCTTGGGGGAGGGAGGGCCTTCAGGTAATGGAATTTAGGAAGTTTTCCTCCTCTTTAAGACCTTGTTAGGTGATGTGATTGCCTCACCACCTAGTAACAGGGCAATAATGAGAGTTTTGATGGCTGTCACTTGTGAGGGAAGGGAGTGAAGGTAGGTGATGGTGATAAATTGCTTGCCATGTTGGCTGCAGGGAGGGTTAGGACAGGGCAATCTCCTGCCTGAAGGGATGTGGGGCTGGTGCCCCTGCACTTCGCTCTGTAATGGGATGTGTGTTATATCAGACTCAATCTGTGTGTGTGAGAGAGAGTGCTGCAGGGTATTTAGGGGTTGTTATTGGCATAAAATCCTTAAAAAACGGGGAAAAAGTAAACCAAGTAGGCAGGAATATGTTCATTTCTCTGGCAAGGTCAGCACAGCTCCGCAGAGAGCAGCGTTGCTCTGTTAACTGGCACCAGCGAGTTCCTGGCTCTGCAGCTCTTGTTCTCCCCTTAATTTTCTTTCCTCAGTTTTTTTCCATGCAAACTGTTTCTGTTCCCTCCAGCAAATGCCCCACACCTTTCTGTCATGACTTTCATCCTCTTTCATTATGAATTTCTTGCCTTCTTCTTGCAGTCACTCTTGCCTGTAAGGCAGTACCAAAGCAGGTTTTTGCCCTGGTCACACCAAGATAGGCAGTAGGTGGGAAGTGTTGCTCAGGATGGGATCATGCTCCAGGGAAAAACGTCTGTGAAAGGTTCTACCTGTGGGGATGTGAAGTGCACATCTTGAAGCAAAACTCACTAGGGTTGGTCCAGAAAAATGGTGCAACTGTGTGAAGGAAATAATTCCCTTTGGAAAGGTTTGGGTGTATTCTTGGGGCTGGAGATGAAGGATCAGCAAAGCTTTTCCTCACCAAATCTCTCTTATCTGTAGGATTTTGTTAGCTTCTCTGCTTTTGCTGCTGGACACGGCCAAGAGCAGATGCTTCCTCAGGTCCCTGTGTGCTGAGATGTGCAAGTGGGGTCTTCAAGCCACATCCACACCATGCTCGAGATGAGATGAGCTGGGTAAATGCTCTCCATGCTTTGGGGAGTGGGGTCTGTAATGCAAAGTATGTAAATGTTTGTTTTCGATTCAGTCTTGGGCAGCATTAATCCTGGGTCAAAGAGAATTATAGTGCAAGTCCTAAACCAGCAAATCTTCCAGGCTTTCCTGCTGACTCTGCAGAAATCCTCTCTCATCTGGGGACAGTGGCACGCAGCTAAGCAAGTCTGGCTAATTTTGGTTTCCCAACTAAATCCTTGTTGGCAGCTTCAGATTTTTAGAGTAAGGTGTCCAGGAGAAGCAAACTAATGTGAGCTTTCCAAACCTGTATAAGTGAAAGGTGTGGAATAAAACCTCTGTCTCACTGAAACTTCAGTTCCTCCTGATTTTCCAGGAGGGCTTATTAAATCCCTAGGAGTGGCTGGGCATTGACGTAACACAAAATAAAACAAAAATCCCACATTCATTTCTTGCATAAGTCGAGGACTTTTCAAAGCAGTCAGTGATACCAGGAGGGATTTGGATTTCAGCTGCCAAATCAGGAAAGATTGGGTTTTAAAATGTGTTTCGGTGTTTCCTGGCTGCACACGCAGGATTTCTGAGAACGCAGTTCTGGCTTTGCAAGTTTTCATGCCGCACCTTGCTGTGAGAGTAAGCGAATGTCTGTGAAGGCTGCTGAGAGGAATATGTTGGACTTGGTTATGGAAAAAACATAAATGCCTGCTTAAGCAGCGTCCTTCATTAAATTTGCATTTGTGGCATGGGATGAAAAATGTCTCTCTTCATAAAGGATCTACTTTACAAATCAATTCTCTGCGACGGCGGTTGATGGAGGCTTTACACGGAGTGTGTACTTGGGAATCAGGTTGGGCACAGACCGAGCCGAGCCGTTTCTGGCCAGGAGCAGGAATTTCCCTGTGTCTCTCTTGCGTGAAATCCTTGCAGCAGCATTTACCTGCGCTTGCACCTCAGCAGCAAATGCTGCATGGAAAGGAGGTGACAAATACAATTTGCTCCCCCACTGAGGTTACTCTTAAGAAATATTAATTGCTTGTAAAGCTGGAGGTGAATGAGGGAGAGGCTGAAAACAGGAGGGGGAGGCTGGGGGAAGTCTGTCAGCCAGGTGGGCTGAGCTGGAGGCACACTGGGATCAGAAGTAACGGCACTGGTGTGAACCCCGTAGGCAGACACTCGTGTCCTGATAACAAATGTCACTGTACAGCAAAAACAAACAAAAAAGGGGTTTGTATGTGTGCACCTTGCTGGGACCCTCATTTCCTCAGTTACTTCAAGGGCCAATGGGTCAGGTACTGCTCTTGGGACTCACCCCGGGACTGGGGGAGAGCAGGGATGCGGGCATTGCTGGGGGCTGAGGCACAGCAGCCTGCGCTGCAGCTCTCACTGCCTGTCTCTGGAGATGCCCCTTACAAATAATCAGGTGATACAGCAACACAAATAGCCAAGACTTTAAAAATACTTTGATTTCTGAATTGTGGTGAGTTTTTTTATTTATTATTTCTTTCTAGCAGGTGTAGTGATGGTGTGAGAAGAGCTGGCCGGAGCGACAGCACAAAATCTGCCAGTGCGTGTAGACCAGCGCGATTTCCCATGCATATGGATGATAAGAGAGGAACTATTTGTATTTTCCCCAATAGGCTTTCCCAATGCCTGACATATTACTGCAGGTCTTCCAGCAGAATAACAAAGAAAACAATAGTTTTCCTCTGTGGTCTCATCGACTCTCTAAGAGTCCTGGCTTGGTATTAACAAGTAAACAATGTTTGCTTCTGCTAGATTGCCGTATGCTACAGAGACAAAATAAAATTACCAGGAAGAGAGGGTTTTATAAACGAGTTAGTGTTTGGGGTTGTTTTTTTTTTGCTTTCTAAAAACAACCCAAATGCTGCCAGCTGAAAAGAACAAGAAGAGAAGTCACTGAAGGAGGCGGTGATTGGATATATATTTATTGCATTTGTAGGAGTACATTATTGCTGATTCAATGAAATAAGAAAATTGTTTAGGCTTGCCTGAATGAGCATTACTTTATCTAATCAACCTTTTCTAAATTGGTCTTAATGTACTTCTATAAATACATTATTTCCAAACCCCAGGTTGCGTGGGCAGCATCAGTTCTCCTCTGCTGTGGCACTGAAATGTGCCCATCCTTTTATTCCATGTTGGAAAGAACATTATAATTATTTTTAAAATTATTTTCTCTTTTTCTTTCCTCTAAGAAGAGGGGTTAGGAAGTGAGTTGGAAGGAAAAAGCGTGGTGTGTGGTTGAGCGGGGTGGGTTACTGGGTAGTGGGGTGGCACCTTCTCTGTGGTTGGACAGCTCAGTGCAAGCCTGGGCTGCTGTATGCGTAGGGCTGAGCTCGGCGTCCTTTTGGGAGCCTTCTCATGTCCTTCTGGGAGCCTTCTCATGTCCTTCAGACCAAGAGGACTTAGCAGCCCCCCATGCTCATGAGGTTGGTGGGGTGAGTTGTTCTTCCAGAAGCAAAGGAAGCCAAAGTGCTTTGGTATTCAACTTCAGAGCAAACTCTGTGGTTTTGGGCTCTTCAGACTGCTGCCAAGTGTGATTTGGTCCAAAATGTGACCCAGAGGGCTGATTTCACTCCACGAGGAGTAAGAAAGTTGCGCTGCTTGGTATAACCTCAAAGGAGCTCTGTTGATGGTGGCATTGATCCAAGTGTGGGGAAGGAGGAGCCGCAGTCAAACTCCAAAAGGAGCTGTTGCATGGTGAGCAAGGACATTTTTGGCTAAGCAAAATAAAGGAAGGTTTGAGCACAGGCTGCAAGTTTATGCCTTGCTAGCAAAGTGTGCAACTTCTCCTTGCTCCTTATGGAAATTAAGCTGGGACTGTTCCCTTAAACGCATTAACTGGTTGTAATTGTGTTGTTATTAAACTGAAATGATGTATCTGAAGGTCTTCATGCGTGGATCGTGAAAAAGCTAAGTAGTGATACAGAGCTGCGAAGTAATAAGCCATGGATTCATAAAAAAGAGCCAAGAAAAACCCCCACCAACCCCTTGTCAGTTTTGCCTTTGATAAGCAGTTAATTTAGCTCAGAGTTGGCATAATTCCCTGCAGTTTGTGTAGGGGCTTCACAGCTTA
>NW_010181102.1:78171-86969 GCF_000695765.1 Mesitornis unicolor
AGTAATATTTGGTTATTGCAGACAACTGACAAGTGTTGGAGCATGATAGCTCTTGGGAAAGCAAATTCCAAAGACAGGTTCAACCTGAATATATTGGAGTGGAAAGGCTGCTGTAGGTTGCGCTGCTGTATTATGGCAGGAAAAACAAGCATGATTGCTTTTGCTAATGACGGTGAAGGCTCTGTCTATGTTAGCAGCTGTGGTGACACATTGGGAATGGATCCACAGGATGAAGAGCTGTGGTGGCATCCATATGCATCTTGCAGGGCACCTGCTTTGGGCTGGCTCTGGCTTGGCCCCTTGGAAGACCCTTGAGCGTGATGGGTTTGCTCCCAGGACACATCTTTGGGTTGAGTTTTGTCCCTCCCAAAGCCATTTTGCGCAGTCAGTATTGTGTGCTGAGGTGTGGTAAGATGGGATAATTCAGAGGTTCTCTTCCAAAATACACTCCTGAACCAATCATTCAGTATAAGTATAATAAATAGTATATAAGCAATACATTTTTGTATTTTGCAGCTATTACTTTGGTCACGCTTGCCTTAGTTAAACAACTGTTTTGGCACCAAAACACTGTACGGTCGGTAGCTTTTCTAGCCCTGTTTCTGTACACAAAGGTGTCTTTTCTCCATCAAACCATGACTCTTCACTGTGCACGTATGAAGTCCATGGTGCTGCTACAGGACTGGGTTTTGCAGAGCCTGTGGTGAGTGTACAGTTCAGTGAGCCAACAGCTCTATCCAAAGGCAAGACCTTTAGCAAACAAATACGGTAAGAGCACTACAAAGAGGCAATGAAAGCAGGTCAAAATCTGTTTCTTTCATCTAAGGAGGGTTTAGGAGACTTCTGCTGTCCTCTCTGTGATGTCCCAATGTTGGTATCCTAAAGAAGCAATATTGGGAAGATAAATTATTTTCTGTCATTTATATAAACCGATGTGGGGGAAGGTGTGTTGACTGACGTGTTTTTGTGATGACACCCAGGATTTGGGTTTGTAGCCAGCACTTGGGCAGGTTGCTTTGCACCCCTCTGTGATACCTCAAGGGATTGTGTCCTAGGGACGTACCAGCAACCACATTTGATGCTCAGGGGTTGGAGAGCAGCCCCAGGTAAGACTGTAGCTGACAACGTGTCTTTGATATCTTTATATATTTTGCAATCTTCTCTCAACAGCTTGCACAAAAGCTGAGCTGAGCCATCAGAAACCCAATCTTAACACAATATTAAACCTCTAATTTGGAAACTACAGCAGAGGAGCTCATGATTATTCAGTTTAGGTGTTAAAATATCTGATGGGGTTGGAGATTAGAGGGTGAGATGTGGCGAGGGTGACATGGTAAGGTCTCTCAGAGGACAAACTGGTGTGTAGGGAGGTGGTAGCTGTTACACCGGGGCTTTGCAGGAGAGCAGGCTTAAGCAAGCTGACAGCAAACAGACGGTATTTGATGAGGAGTTTAATGCGTAGCCTCCTGCAAAAGCTAAAACGTCATCGTTTATAACCTTTTAAGCAGCAATCGCATTGAAGGGAAATAACAGATAGCAATCTGGTTATTTATTTATTTGACATAACTGTAAAAAAGATGAGGGCTGGTTTCTACATTTGTTCATCTTCAGGATGACATACAGCTCTCCGAGTAAGCCACACATAAGTTTCATAGACCATGGCGGTATATTTTGGTTTTTTTAAGAGCTATCGGGTAAATCCAGAGACGAGCAGATAATATACTCAGCTTGAAAATGATAAGTATGGAGATATGAAAGCCATTCCTTTTCCTGCTGTTGAAATGGGAAGATTAGTGGAAATGTCATGGCTCAGGATTCATGAAGCAATGTTTCCATAATCAGCCATCAGACTAAATTGCCAGAATACAGCATATTTGTATTTATTCCTTCTGTGTGTGTCTACAGGCAGCCTGAAGCAGGTGTAATAAATGGATGTCAAAACCCTTACACGTAATGTTCTGCATTATGAGGCTGATCTCCTAATTGTGTTACGGCTGTGATTAGCTATAAGATACCTCATCGTACAACTTGGCAAATCCTTGCCGTGACACGTTCTGCAGGAGGAGCCTGCCAAAACATGGTCCTGCTCGGTCACCTTGGCTGGGGGTGCCACAGAGGAGGGAAAGGGTGGCTTTGTTTTAGAAAAAAGGTCTTGACAGTGCCTGGGAGTCATTTGCTGCCTCCAGGAACAAGCGGTGATGCGTAGGTTGACATGTCCCTAATATTGCCTCTGTTATTCTCGGGAGATGCATCTGTGCGAGAAAATGCCAGATTTAGGAAGAGCGGAGGATATGATACATACAAAGATATATATACACACACACACACACACATGCGCGCACGTATATGGCCTGGTACTCCTCAGCTGGAGGTTTCTGCCCCTTCAGGTCTGGACTCTAATTAGAGTGAGTGGATTAGCAACAACTTTAGCAAATTCTTTAAACTAATGAGCTTGCTTTGCTGGAGCAGGTGAGGGAGAGATCACCCAAACTGCTTTGCCAGCAGATCTGGTGGAGTGGTAACTGGGAGAGCATTTGGGGAGATATAAATGTTTCCTCCTTAGAGCTGAGTATTGGAAAGGCAAGGGGCACCCTCTGCTCCTCCTGAGATCGGGCAATCTTGGTGCTTCCCTGATTCTCAGAGGGAACAGGCTGGAAAATGGCTCTGCTCTGCTCCTGGAGGTGCTGCAGGGGCAGAGGGAGGGGGATGCTCCTAAGCTCAGTCAGGAGATGGGGGACATAGAGCTGAAAAAGTACCCAACCCAATGTGGTGCCATAGGAACCCGTCAGCGACCTTGTAATGGGAACCCCATGGGCCCAGTAAATGTGCCAAAAAGTATTGCATGCAATTTTGAGGTTATATTCCCTTTTTTTATCGAGCATGGACACAATTCATGTTCTCTGGTCTGGGCTGACCTGGCGGTGCAGAGTATTGGTGCTTTCCCGACGGCAGCGCTGTGGCCGTAGGAGACTCCGTGCATCCCTCTTGCTGCTGAAGTGCCCGTGCTGCGTGCGTATTAGCGAGGGGTATTAATTTTGAGATGCAAAACTGAAATTAGCGTCCCTTGGCTTTTTCCGAAAGGAAAATAGCTTTTTGAATATGTAAGAATCAGAAATAATTCTCTTTATTTTCTTTTTGGATACCTGGGTCCTTTCCTGAGCCGATCATTCACATGATCATTTGTCATTAGGCGCAGCAGGCGGGAGGTTAATTGTAATTGCGCGGTCACCTGGACTATTGTGTGATTTGAAGCAGAGTTTCTCTGCTGTGTCAGGTCCAACAGTATATTATTTGAAAGCGTTAGTGCCAGGTTGCTCTTTAAATCTGCCAGAGAATGGAGGAAGAAGTGATTTAAGCCTTCGATTTAGTGCTCTCTTCTTGCTGTCTGCTTCAGGCCACTTTGCCAGTGATAGCAGAATGTAAGCGGAATTAAAATACAGAGTTTTTAAATAAAATAAAATCAAAAGTAGCAACCGAGAAGGTGGAAGCCTTCATCTTGGTAACTTAATACCATGTATCTTTGACAACTCTATATGTAAATCACTAATTATTCTAAACTATTCAGCTCCCCTCCAGGAAATCCAGGCTTCGACATTAAAGGCTGGCTATAAGGAATGAAAGCCTCGTGCCGGTTCCCCACAGGTTTTATTAAGCTGTAGAGAAAACCCAAGGTTTTTTAACGTCATGAATAACAGTGATAGAGGGGTCAGCAATTTACCTACATCACTGGAGATTACTGGGTTGGGGGCAGTAATTGTAAGCACTTTACAGCTCCAGTAATACATATTTTCTACCTCCTCAGTGGAGCGGCGAGGGAAGGGGGGCAGGAATGGCTCTGCTTGGCCGAGGTCTCCTATCATCGCTATATACCAGAGGTGATGTCCAGGAATGCTTTGAGGGTGCACAACTGCTGGAGGGACGACTGTCTTGGGTGGTTTTTGGCACAGATTTTTCCCAGCCTTCCCTTTTTTGGGACAGCAGGCATGCCCGGTGGCTGGGACTGGCTTTGGTGGCTTCGATGCCGTATGGTCCAGCTCTCAGGCTTGTGGTTTGGTAGCACTTCCAGGTTGCTTGGTCTCCGTATATGATGGTACGTACCCTTCCATAGCCGTGGGAAGCCCAGCTCTCCTATCCATTTTCAGGGTAGCCCATCTGCGTGCTTCTGATCCAGAGCTCTTTGCGGGGGGAGAGAAGCTGAATGTTGCTAAGTGTGGGGCTCCGTAAGCAGAGCATCTTCCTCCGTTATCCCTGGAAGAGGCAGCTTCATTGCCTTCTGCTCCTTTGCTCAGGCTGGAAAAGTGCAGTTCTGGAAAGCAAAACTTCCTGTTTGGGTTTCTTCTTAAATCTCATTTCTCAGGAGTAAAGGGAAGCTTGCTTTTTTTCCTTCCCCTCTCCCCTTTGAAAAGGGAAATGAGAGCAGCCAAAAATCTTCCTGTGGATGAGCGCACAGTGAACCCGATGCCTTCTCCAATGCTGCCCTTTTGTCCTCTTTCTCCTCTGCTTTCTATTTATATTATTCTTGGTCACCTTTCTTGAAGGAGCTATTGATTAAAGGATGCAAACTGCCTCAGATCCTGCATATCAAGCTGCTTTTTTTTTTTTTTTGAGTTGCTCGGTATGTGAAGAGCATCCATTTTTGCACTGCAGTGCAGCTTTACCCAGCTACCTGCTCTCTCCAGCTTGCTCATTTTTAGCTTTTTTTTTCTTTTTTTTCCTTGCCCTCCCATCCTGCTAAATGGACATCTTGTCAGATCCTGTTTGCGCAGACTGACAGCTATAGAGGTCTTGGAGAAAAAGCCGGATCCCTGCACACACACCCTAACAAACAGCATCAAAATGTCAAGGCAGCAGCGAAATACATCGCTGTGCTTCCCTGTCAGATTTTCCCAAGATCACCTGGCTAAATTGACAGAGGAACACCTGCAGCAAGTGAACCTATTTTTATTAGTCCTTGTTTCACGTATTTATATTTGGTTATGAATATAGGGACTGCTGGCAAGAAAGCTTTCAATTATTTCCCGGCTGGCTGCGATGCCCCCTGTTCTTCACGCAGAAAAGCGGCCGGGGCAGCAGAGTCGCTTTCAAATAGCGCAGCAATTAATAAAGAAAGAAGAAATAATTTCACAGTCTGTTGTTAAATTAGCAATTCTTCAGAGTGTCTGGAGTTCCTGGCAGAATTAATATGCGCTTGGACGCCTTGGGCAGCCTCGGTGCATATCATTTACCCGGCAGCTGGAAGAGCAAAATGCGGAGACGAGGAGAGGTCCTTGATTGCGAGGGAAATACTGGAATTATCTGTCTAAAAATCGTTCAGCGGCCCCGCTCACAGATAATCAAGAAAGAAACATTTAGATTTGGATTACATCGCTCCGTCTTTCAAGACAAGGAAGTAGCAGAAGCAGTGGCTGGAAAATGATGTGTTAAGTAACACGGCGGAAAAAAAATGGGCAGGGAGCGACATACATTTGAGTGAGAGGAGAAGAAAGTGTACAATGAGAGCGCCATAAATTTCCCTTGTGTCGGAGGGGAATATTTTATAGCAGCTTTCTGCAAATTGAATGCATCTACATAAATAATGTAGCAACGCATTTAATTGCAACTATTTATTTTTAAATTTGGCTGGGTGACAGGAGAATTTCGGTGCGGAATAATGAAGCCGTGCTTTTTGCCACTTGTGCAACTTATTTAAAAAAAAAAATAATTACAAAAGTGAATGATATTTGGGCTGAGTGTCAGCTCCTCAGATGGCCCCAGCCGCTCTCTAGCGCATCTGAAAAGCAACCACCAGCATCCAGAAGTGCAGCCGTATGTGACCTGGGCTGGATATTGAGGAGTCCAAGAGGCAACAGGGAGAAAAAAACGTTACCAGTCCCAACTTAAGTTGGGAAACTCCCATTTGGTCTTTGAGTACCACCTCAAATAACAGAATAAATCCTGGGCTCTGAGCATTTGCCTTCTGCTGGTTGAGCTGTTGGTGTTGGAGTTTTTCAGGATTTTTTCTTCAGAAGGCTAGAAACCTCTTCTCTCTCCTTTTTTCCTTCCTGACGAGACATTATTCAGCTTCTCCTGCAGTCTCTGCATTTCAAGGCTGCAGCATCCTCCCATGCCACCCTCACCTCCTGTGGGCAGTGCTTATTTCTCTGGCTGTAGCTGGAGAGCCGGCTATGCTACACGGGAGCAAGTCTCCCCTTATAATAGTTTGAGAATTAAATCTCCATAAATCAAGCTTTGGCAGCTCAAAACCTTAACTAAAAAGCCCATGAGGATGGCCGGTGTTGCTGCTGCAACGTGTGCTTCAGGCTAGCGCTTCATGGCATGTTGTAGGGGAAATGGATTTGGTGAGGAGGGGGTTGTGGTGAGGCTTCATGTAGTGAGAGAGAAGGCAACATTTGCTTTGATTCACTTTTGGTTCACATCCCAATTTCTGAAGCAGCTGCAGATGTCAAACAGCCAGTTCTGGGGCAAGAAGAAAGCCCCTGAGAAGAGGCAGTGGACAGGGATGGTAGCGGGGCATCCCCCTTCCAAGAGTAGGGTGCTGTGTGGATGCTTTTGTCTCAGAAAAGCACAGTTTCTAGTCTGACAAAGAAAATATCTTCTTGGGATATAACTGCATATTTATTTTTTTCTCTGGGTTTTGGTGGTTTTCTGTCTGGTCTGAATTTACAACAGTTCTAGGTCGTTCATGGCAAGGATGGTCCAGCTCCAGCATCCAAAAGCCATGAGGCCACCTATCCAAATAGCATTGAGATTGGCTCCAAAACCCAGGAGGTTTAGCGCATCAAGTTGTATTGACTTATCTTGCCAAAGCATTTCGTGGTGTGTGTATCAGGGCAGAACTGAGCTCAGCCAGTCCCACATCTGTAACATCGTGCCATGATGGAGAAACCCACGATCTTCTGAGGACAGGGGCGTGACTGAAGGGAGATGTTCCTCAAGAGACACGTCCACGCTTCCTTATGCGTGTGTCTACATCACCTGTATCTTCACATTGCAAAAATCCCCACTCTCCAGGAGTCATTTTTAGGTGCATAAACCGATTTAGCACACTTAGTCCAGGCAACTCTGGATAAATCCTACCTATTTAATTTTTTTGTCAGGAGGACTGTAAGAGATCCATCTCAGTCGCCCTCTGATGGCATTTGAATAGATGTGTCTGGAGTGACATATGTTCAGCCATAAATTACAGAGGAACAATTTCAAAAGAAATTGTCTGCAGCCAGTCCTACCAAATTTACCTCCCGAGACAGGCGCTCATACAGCGAGAAGCAAACAAACCCTTCGGCATTTCGGGAAGGGAGCGAAACGATCCTGGCGGATCCACGTTGGCATCACCCGAGGCTGCTGGGATGCTGCCGATTTTGGGCCAAAAGAAGTCAGCGGAGGTGACGCTGGTTTTATCCCACCTAGAAATCTCGTCCATGCAAATAAAATTACACAAGGTAGAGCCAACCAGAAGGAGATATTCGAAGCGGTTTCGCTTCTCTTTGCTGCCTGTGCATGTAGTTTTTATTAGTTCAGGCTGAAACCTTGAAATGTCGGTAGAGTAAACACACACGACATAAATCATCAACATAAATCTTCCCAAATGTCATCTTTCTTAACCGCAATGGGTTGCAATTGTCCAAACCACAGCACAATTAGTTTTTTATTTTATTTTTTTTTTGCTGGCTGGGCTCCAGCTCCCTATGGCAAACTGAACCAGAAGCCTTAAAACCCCTTTAACTGTAGCATCATGCCGGCAAACACGCGGCTTTGAAGAACTTCATTTTCCAGGAGATTTTACCGATCTTTGCATTATGTGGACATAGACAGCGGGGCTTTCAGCTGCATCATTTCCAAGTTTGATCCTGTCCCCTCGCGCCTTTAGGGATGCTGTTGTTATTGCTATTCAGCAGGCGCCGCTGCCGAACTCGAGGGAGCTCTGCGGCTTGTCCATCAATCCTCCCCTCACCGGCACGCAATGCAGCTTGAATGTTTAAGTTCCCGTGCACATAACAAAGGACACGTTGGGGTGCGTGTGCTGGCGCGCAGAAACCCCCAAACCAGACCCCTGCGCCTCTTTGGTTTACGTCGGAGCCGGACATCTGCAGTTATGTGTATGAGAACGTGGAAACAAATGTCTCTCTGCTGCCTTCGGTACCTTAAATCATGGTTTTTCCCTTAGGTGGAGTGTTGTAAATCATCGCTTCCTCTGTTTAAGGGAATACAATTATTTCTGTTTGTCTCCATTAAAAAATATAAATACTTATTCAAGTATAATTTAAGCGCATCTTAGTCCTTCACGTCGGAGAACAAAGAGGAGATACACAGGTAGATTTTTATAGATACAGAGATGGGGAGAAATAGGTATTTTACAGCTTTTATAGGCAGAGAGGCTGTAGCAACAGGATGGGGACTGCCTGGTTTTGTCATTAGCCGGGTAGTTTGGGCTCACCAAGACCAACCTGGATCTGTCCCTTCAAACCAAAGAGCGATGAGGACCACGGCTGCAAAAGGTTTGCTTCTGCCAGTAAATGGTACTTCATCCCAAATAGGATTCTCTAAGAATGGACCAATTTCTCCCAGTTTTGGGGGTTTTTTTGGACAGAAAAGTTTGGAAAAGAGACAAAACCCCAAAGCACGCCGAGCCTTGCCCTGCGGCTGATGGGAGCACGCTCGTGTGGAGCTGAGTGCTTTTGAAAAATCTATTTCCCGCAAAGAGCATTTCTTTTCCATAGCTTGCTTGCTTTCTGCAAAATCAAACCCAAATGATAGTGCCGCTTCCCATTTATGCCAGAATAAATCTCCTTTCCCCGCTC
>NW_010181102.1:87000-104907 GCF_000695765.1 Mesitornis unicolor
GCGCTGCTGAGAGCGTAGGCTTGACTTGGGTTTTTCCTCACTGGTGGCATCAAAATCTCCTTTAGAGCAAAGTCGGGCCGTGCAGAAATACAGCCCATTAAGGTCTTAACTTAATCACGAACATTTTCAAATGCATTCGTTGTGTTCTGGGTATTTTTATGGCTTGCAAATGGAGCCGACTTGGGAATTTGATGGATTTCTCAGAGCGATGTCGTGTGATGAAGTTTTATACCGTTTCGAGGAAGCGCATTAATGTCATTAATGGCAGTTAATTCTTTGTTTTCCAGCAACGATGGCCACGTCGTAAATCGCTGCGTGACAAATTTAGCAAGTCACGTGCTAGAAAAAGCAGTATTTCAAGAGGAGGGACCGAAAGCACTGATTTCTGTATATTCTCACTTTTAAGGATGTTTTGGTATTCAGAGCTTGAGCTGATCTCAGTGCGGGGGCAGTTCAGCCTGAGCTAGCGTGGAGTTGGGCAGAACAACATCAAAAACCACACTGGTTTCTTAGAACAACAAAAAAAAAAGCTTAAAAGAGTATTTCCCATAAGAAATACGTGAATGAGCTCACATCCGAGGTAAGGTCCGAGTCTTTTTTCAAGGTGTAAAGCCCTGAGATGACCCATTTATTCAGGAAGCTCCAGGAACCCCTTTAGGAGGACCTTTAGCAGGTCTTGAGCTGCAGCCTTGGGTGCTGGAGTGACCAAAAGATGCTGGCGAGCCTGTGGGACTCAGGCAAACCATCAGCTTCGAATTACAGGGGTTTATTAGTGGGTATTTATTTAATTCCCTTCAAATCCCCAAGGCGTGCTGCAGGAAGCAATGCAGCGCTATTGCATGTAGAGAGACCAGCCCTAAAGGAGGCATAATCGGGACGTTTTATACTCGTTTTTCTGCAGCTTTATGGCTTTAACAGCAATTTTAGCATTGGCCTGCGGTTCAAGGAGAGCTGTTAGGGCAGGATTAGCTCTTGTAAATTCTGCAGGAGGATGCTTGCTGGTGTTCGCTGGAGTTCCCAAAATACTTTTAGAAGAGCAGAGATCACCTGTTTACATTGGTTGGGAAACATGCAGACCGTCCGCTGGGGTTTTTGTTTTGTAAGTAAAGGCTCCTCGTGTCAGGAACACGAGCGGAGGCTCGGAGCTGCTCAGCAGTTTAATTGATTCCCGTACCTCGCTAAGCTCCTCTTCTTCATTAGGTTTTGGACACATCTGGGAGGCAGCAGCCCCCTCTTCTCGATGCAAACGCTTCGAGGCACAGCAGCTCCGGAGACCTGCTTTATCTGTAGTGTGTTTTTGCTCAAATCCTTCAACTCTTGAGGTGTATTCCCTGCACCGGAGCGCTGTGCTAACGAAGGCAGAGCTGATGATCTCCGGAGCCGCTCTCCTTTCTGCTGAGCACACACACAACACGTCCCGCTTCTGTTTGAGCCGATTACGGTGCTCAGGTCCATCCATGGAGCAGAGTTTTACCCTGCGGTTGCTCCTAAAAGCTGGGATAATTTGAGCTGTGTGTCCCTGCCTGAAGACGTTTGCACTCTGAAAAGGCAAATGGGACTAAAGGGTGGGGAGGAGAAGCAAAGGGGGTTTGCGGTTTGGGGAGGAAACCTCAGTTTCTGGCAGATAACCTGCGCTCCGTCTAGACCAGGCATCCTTACCCTCATTAATTTTTGCTGGGTTTCGTTCGTTAGCTTTATCTATGGCTTAGCGGCGCTGCCTTATGAGTTACACTTGTGGCTTCTGATTACTGCAGAGACTAATTTGGTGCTCTGCGAGGGACCCAGTGTAATTCCTGTTTGAGCTTTAGTTTTTGACTTATATGAAAGGTCACTTCGCTGATCCTAAGCACTTAAGTACTGCGAGCTTTATCCCCCAGCAGCACGGGAGTGCAACGGGAGTAATAGTTTGGGCCTTTCTCATCTCCCCTGGGGTTTCGAGGCTTGCAGAGTCGTGTTTCCTCACTTTGCTCTCTCCGGAGACAAAACCTAAATTCCCACTGATGTTAATTGGGTGGTTTTACCGAGGTGGTCGTTGTTTGCAGCACTTCCTGCCTGGGGTTTGTGTGCATTGAAGGCACAGGGAGGATGGAGAGAAGAGGAGCCCTACGTGTTGGATGCAGCTGAAGCTCAGGGATGGTTACAGGGATGCAACCACAAATCATTTGATGTTAAGGCTTCCATAAAATAACCTCTCAACTATGCCTAGCTGTTTGATGTTACTGGCTTGTTCTGTCTGCTTTTTCCCCCCTAACTGGTGCTTGCTGTCTCCAGTACTGATGCAGCACATTCAAGTTCAGCACCAAGAGGCCAATTTTCACTGAAAGAGGCCCAGTGATGATTCCTCCATCCACCCACATTCAAAGATCCAGTTTCCAGCAGCTCCCCCTTGCACAAAGCCCATTTCTAACTGAATCACCGACAATCTGAGGGATCAGCTCACACCGCTGTGGTCCCAAAAGGCTCTTGCTGCCATCCTTCACTGCAGCCACCTCTCGCTGGGCCCTCCTGACGTGTGTGAACCAGAGCCTGCGCCGCTGTTAATGCTCCGTGCCCGCGACATTTTGTGGTTGCTACTAAAAATAAAGAGAGTGAAATTAATTTGCTAATACTGGATGTGCTGCGAACAGAAACACATCTTGCGTGTACCTAACACCAGCGGGTTGTTTATGGCATGTTTGCAGTGTCTAAAAATACTATTTATTTTTTTCCTAGCACCTAATTTCAGTTAAAGACTTATTTTTTTACACATCAGTGGCTGTTAATCAGTTAAGGAGTTATCAGTTTTAATATCAGGAAGAAAGAAGCGGATCTCATCAACGCCTTAAAACATTATTTCATTTCTTTTCAGCTGGCATGCAGCAGATTATGGGGAGTCTTAGGCTCATCTTATTTCTCCTCCGTTTCCCACCCCTTTGAAAAGAGAGACGGTACCATTAACTGTACTGGGCTATGTAGCCTTTCAAGAGCTGTTGAATTAGAAATACAGAGATAAAAATATTAGAGGACTAAAATAAGATTTAATTAGAAATTAAACCCCAGACAGCCATGTAATTTTAAATAAAGTCATGTATACTTCATGAGGAGATTTTTAAGGTTGTCTGTAAGAAGAGGAAGGGTAAGTTAAAGACCAGAAGCCAAGGTAGGTGCAGGTAAGGGGCTGTTTGTGGCCCTGTTCTGCTCTGAATCCATGGGGATTGATGCGGTACCAGCCCCTGCTTTTGGCTGTGGAGCTCAGCCGAGGCTGTGCCCATCCAATGAGCATGGTACCCGCGCTGCAGTGGGGAGGTGTTGGCTGTTCCTGGGTCAGCTTTCATCTTCAGCATCCATTTCATCACAGCATCCCTGTTTATCAGAGGTCTGCACGCCACCGATCGCTGTGGCATTTCTTGCATTTATTTTTACTTTCTGTCCTCCTTGTTTTTTTGCACAGCCCATCTCCTGTCCCTGATTTCCTCCTTTCTAGCCGACACAAGAGGGTTTCGCTTGGATATGACAGCACGCTGCTCTGCTGGCTATTCGTTAAGAGGACTCATGTTGAAATTTAATGTTATCGAACGTTCCTCCTTACACCATGTGGGCAGAGGAGGGACCTGCCTGACCCGTGGGAGCCTTCAGATTATACAAAAACTGGTCCAGTTCGGTTTCACTTCACGTCCCTCATTAAAACCTGGGTTATTGGCATTGTACAGCTGTTGGCTCTGTACTTCCTCAGGAAAACAAAACATTCCCTTTGAGCTGAGCTACGTGTGGTACCGGCGTTAACAAACTGCGCCTCGTTGGGAATCTGTCAAGGAAAAGTGACTTCTTCTGCATTTGCTGCTTTGCACAAGACAGCAGCACAGTAAACTCTTGCGGCGTAATGATTTTCTGTCTGTCTTGATGGGGCATAATGAGATAAATTCAAGTCCTTTTTTGAAGGCTAATTATATTGAGTACACACTAGACGTGGGCTGCCCTCGTTATACGTTGCGCATTTTTGTGCTTTCATTTCCCATCTTTTTTGTCTGCGTGCGCGAGCGAGCTTGATTTGGCTTTGAAATACAAATTGTGGAGTAGAGAGGAGCCGTTTGGTGGTCCCATCTCCCAGAAGACTCTCCAGTGATGGTATCGCAAGTCCTTGCTGTAGGTAGGGCAGCATTTGAAGGTGGCTGTGAAGTAAGTAAGGAACAGAGCTCTGTATTAAAACTAAACTAGATCACATAAAGCACAAGGGCAGCTCTTGGTAAGGCCATGAACAGCCATCGAGAATAATTCAGCCTGAGGTGTGCTCACCGATCCCGGTGGATGGACAAAAAACAAATGGACTGCGTCCCACGGAGCTCACAGCCTGGATATGGTTGGACTGTGGGCAATTTTAGAAATTGGGGTTTAAAACCCTGTAAATTCCTCCAGTCCTACTGGTTGTCCTCTGCCTGTCTTGTGGGAAGATGCCCAGTTTGGGGAGGTCAGCGTAGATGCTGAAGGTGGAGCATCCTCTAGAGCAGGATGGAGAGGCCGCAGATGGGCGATGGAGACCTCCCATGGTGGGCTGGGAAAATGCTTCAGGGCTGCTTGGCGCTTGCTGTGAGAGGTTGGTGGGCTGGGCAAGGCTGGAGGCGGGGCCTGGGGAGTGCTTTTGGATCACAACCATTTGATGCATCAGTGGTTTTCTTTGGCAAAAACTTTCTGGTTGGTTCTAGGAGACAGAAGTTGATCACAGAATCACAGAATATGAGGAGCTGGAAGGGACCTCAAAAGCTCCCCCAGTCCAACCCCTGCCAGAGCAGGATCACCAGAGCAGTCACACAGGAACACGGTCAGGCGCTTTTTGAATGTCTGCAGAGAAGGAGACTCCACAACCTCTCTGGGCAGCCTGGGCCATGCTCTGGCACCCTCACAGTAAAGAAGTTTGTCCTCATGTTTCCTCATGATCTCACCTTTGCTGAAGGTAGAGACGTGGAAGAGAAAACTTGTGGAGCGAGTTTCTCTGCTACTGCAGGAAGCAGAGCCAGCTTTAGAGGCAGTTGTCTGCTCCTTCAGAGGAGAAGGAATCAATACTTCAAGTCCACACTTTGTCTATGGTGAAGGTGAATCCTGTCGTCACATCTTCACCACATCCTCTGGCTGAATTTTAGCACGGGACCTTCGTGGTGTGATTGTCTGGTGCATTCCAGGTGGGGTTGTATTAAAGCTGTTGGTGCAAGCTCATTTTCTGTGTGGGCTAATTAAAACTGGGTTATTCTGAATGCAGATGGGAAAGCTCTGGGATTTCCACCAGAAATAGTAGCTCCTGTAACCCTGGTAGCAGACCTGCACATCACTGGTGTCGTACTGGGCAGAAAAAGCAGCAGCACTTTGGAGCTGGTTTAACACATCTGCATGTCTCTGCTTTTTGAGACAGCAAATAGGGTTCTCTGCAGGTTTTATCTGTGTTTTGGTTTTCTAATGGTGGATTTGTGATTCTCCAGATGTTGGTGTGATTGCAGGGCTCTATTTTTGAAGCCAAGGCAGTCATATACAAACCCACGGCTGCCACTCTGCACGCAGGTGAAAGTGCAGATGCTTTGCTTCGGTGAAAAAGCACTTCCAGGAGGCTGGGAACAAGATGTTGCTGTATTTACTGCAAATTATATATATAACAGAAATAAAATCCCAGGCTACCTTCAGCCAATACGTTATATTTGCGAGAACACAAGTAGCTGTCGTATGAAGTCTTTGTGCCTTGTCATGCACGTATATCTGAGCTGGGAGGAATATCTCATGGTGAGCTCGTATGGCTGTACCCAGAGCTGTCTGTCTTATGTGGAGCACTTTAAAATTCATCACAGGTTTGCAGGGGAGGAAAACCCATGGGAAGCAGCCTTATCACAGTGTCTTAAAGCTGTCGATCTCCAGATCCCCTCCACCGCCGTGTTACTGTTTGTTTGCCGAGACATTGATTTCTAAATACAGAACATCTTAAACAAAAACCAGGAGGTGTATTTTACCTGGTTTTCTAAGGCTGAATGAAATTAAAAAAACCCTCAAACACAATAATGGTTTCTAAAGCAGAGCCCAAAAGCTGTTACCTCTAATGCATTCAACAAGGAAAATAAATACCCAGCAAAGGCAGATGCTAGGGGAAGAAAAATAACCAACAGCTTCTCATTCTCTTTGCACACGAATATTCAGGTTTGCGCTGTCTGTTAGTGGGGGAGACTGTTTTACAATATTCAAACCAAATAGCTTGCGAGTGTTTGTCTGTTTTCCAGCTGAAGATATGCTCTTTTTTTTTTTTAAGGAAATGTGAAGACACTAATTTTATCATGGGAGAGCTTAGCCTGTGGTTCTTCTTTTCACAGTATGCAGACCTGGGTTCTTCAAAGCTTCACCCCACAGTCCATCCTGCAGCAAATGCCCCCCTCACAGCTACACGCTTGATGAAGCATCCACCTCTTGCCTGTGTGAAGAGCACTATTTTAGGAAGGAATCAGACCCACCTACCATGGCCTGTACAAGTAAGCACGTGCTTAGAGGGTTGTTTTTCCTCCTTTTGAGCTGTTCCTGTACTGTGACTAGACGTTGTGATCCTGATGAATGTGCTTTGACAGGCTCCGGGCTGGGGTCTGAACTAGTCTTGACACACTTGTGATGTCCCTGGCTTTGTCCACTGTCCCCCCGGTGACACAAGAACAGACTTTTTGAAGCCTTTTGCTTCCAGAACTGGCATTAAACCCAGGAAACCTTTTTATAACAAATGGGTGCTCCATCTCTTGCTGTCTGCTTGTGTGTTCACATGTCCCTGGTAGTGTGGGGCACACACATGGAGGCAATGATGGGTAGCACTTGCCAGCCATAGGCTTGGATAGAGCCTACGTGGTCCTGCTCAGCATCATCTCTTAGCTCGTTTTCGGTAGACAAGCAGGGAGAGAGCCCCACCTTTCCAAGCTGCCCGGAGATGGTTGTTCTTCGTGGCAGCCCCAAAACTCTGCGATGGAAATGGCTTCTCCAAACCTGCAGCAAAAGCGCAGAGCCTGTCTTTTGGTGTAGGGGAACGGTAGTAGAACGAGCAAATTGGGGTATTGGGGAGTCAAAGGTGGAGCTGATGCAATCAGAATTCCTAATTTTGCCATTTTCTTGCCATCTGTCAGCTGCATCTTGAAGGTTTCTCGTTCAGTTTACATTTCCGATACATAGGGCCACAATTTGCATGCCCCCAGCTGGTCCCACCAAGTGTAGCACACACAGAGGCTTTTGCAGGTCTGTCATGCTCTGAATGTGATTTCTGTGGTGCAAAACTGGTTAAAAAGGACCAAAGAGGAGCTGAACCACTGTGGCAGGAGCAGGTAAAGCTCTCAGGAAACTTAAATGATGGAAGAATAAGTAGATTCATGAGCCCATGCATGTTCAGAGCCACTGGGCAATGGCACAGAGGTGACCTCCATCCTGATTCCTCGCATCATGTGGGTGCAGCAGTGGCTTTTTGTGCCTTCATCCCAGTGAATTCAGGTGCCCTCAGGCACTGGGAGCAGGATTGGAGCCCTCAACCTCTGCGGTTGCTTTTTGCCAGCCGAAGGAGCAAGGAGCAGGGAGGGGGCTGTTGGAAGAAGATGAGCTGCAGGGCAAGAGTAGACAGCCTCGGGCAGCGTGGCAGTACCTGGTGCTGTAGGATCAAAGTGGTTGGGGAGGGGTGAGTGCAAGCACTTCTCACGTTATTAAATAGCAATGCCGGTATTCAGAGCGGTAGCGAGGGTGGGTTACAGCCTGAAAATCTTTGATATCAGCGCTTCTTGATGTCCGTTTTGCCCCTTGGCATGACTTAAAAAAACAGAGAGAAATGAGAGATGATGAGGTGCAGCGCGGTGTTGGGAAATGGGAAGGGAGGAGTGCTCTGAGCTCTGAAAACAAACATAAAATCAGCTTTTCTGTGCAGGCACAACCAAAACCAGGGCTGAGACTGAGCTATGCCAGACCACCGCTGTGCACGGTGCCTCCTGCCCTTTTAGGATGGAGGGGTACACATTTAGCCTGTCCAGTTGGTGAATTAGGGACAGGGAGGGAGCTGCCACCCCCGAGGAAAAGTTTTCTGCGTGCCCTGAGCTGAGCGTAGCGCAGGATTTTCAGAGGGGCACAAACAGGTTTGGGGACCAGCTCATGTTAGAAAGAAATGCCATACACGTGCCTGTCACCGCCAGGCTTCTGCTGCAGTTTGGATCCTGAACGTAAAGGCTGTAATTTCCGATTCTGCAAATACCGTGGGGATTGCTTTTTATGTTTGTTCGGGGGTTTAATGCTTCCTCGTTTGGGGTTTTTTGCTTGGTATTTTGGGTTTTTTGCTTGGTGTTTTGGGTTTTTTTAATGTCTTTTAAAATATTTTTTTAAAAGTTTTTTGTTAAGTTGTTTGAGGTTTTAATGTTTGGGTGATTTTGGTTTGGGTTTTTTGTTTTGCAAGCGTACTCTGAGCTAGTTTAAAGTGTGGGCAGTGCTGGTGAAGCTGTATTAGAGTACCCCCTGCTTCTGGAGCGAGACAGAGTCAAGTCATGACCGGCAGGAAAACACGGCAAGTTTTTGTGAATGCTTTCATTATTTACTACAGCAGAAGTTAATAATATTCATAGGATTCCCTCAACTTGAAATCTAGTTAATTTTAGAGAATACATCAACGTCTGTGTTCAGCTCTATACCTGCAAATTCCCCTTGCCAGTCGGTGTAGCTATAAAATCACATTTTCCTAATTTAGAGTGAATGCTTCTCAGTCCCACCATGAGTCTCCCCACCACCACCAACATCGCTAATGAAAATTAACTGCTACACCACTGGCAACCGCTCAGATGACTATGGTGGAGGGGGGGGGAAGGAAAAGACATTTTTATTTAATTTTTTCCAGTTCCTTAGGCATGTTTTATAAGTAATGATTGGTAATTTTGAAATTAATAGTGCTGGGATGCAGTCTGAAATAATTATTGCCCTCAGACAAAAACAAGTTTGGTCCTGATGGACATTTGAGGATTCTCTTAATATTATTATGCATCTTCCAGGAAGTAATTGTGCTTTATTTCTTCTTAACTAAGTAATATCAGCTTCACTTCCTTGCATAACATCTGTTTAAAATGCAGACGTGAAGTTACACTCTTTATTTCCCCCTCCCATCTCTGACAAGTAACCCTATTGCTGTTCAGAGGATACTGGTGAAAGATTTTTAATAGCATGACACATGGGACACACCGAAGGTTTTATAGTATTTAGTGTAATATCCTACTCTCAAAAACTTTACCGTTAACTTATATTTTGAGTGTGTACATACATATATTTGTATCTCAAGGGTAATTTCTCCCTCGGGTTGTGTTTTTAAAATAACGTGTGTCAGCGAGCAGCCATCAAGAAAAATACCGATAGCGTTGTCTTCAGAAAGGATTTGCCTCCGGTCAATAAATCGTGATGCAGAAAGGATGAATCTTTGCTCAACTGCCCGCTTAGGCTATAAAGTGGCAAATTAAAAAAAATATGTATGAAAAAAAGGAAGAAATCGATAAACGAATATCTTTGTCCTTGACAAAGGGAGGTTGGAAATGAAAACCAGACCTCGGCTCCTTTGAGAACGCTGACTTGATAGGTTATGAGGTCCCAGCACCTTCAAAGCACCAGAGTTGATGGTTCTCAGCCTTCAAGAAGAGCAGCCCACTCTTCTGTACAAAGCAAGTGAAAACCTCTGGTGACTTTACCTAAGTCATAATTTATCCCCCGTTAAAGACACATTGCCCAGTAAGTGTTTCCTGTGCCCAAGTTCTTTATTTTTCCTTAAAGTACTGGTAGCAGTAGAAGAGCATTCATCCAATGGAAGGAAAAATAGGGCAGTTCAACCAATAAAAAAAATACCAAATAAATCTAAGGGCAAGATATACAGCTCCACACAGCTCCACACAGCTCCACACAGCTCCACACAGCTCCACACAGCTCCGGTGATGAATTTTGTAGTTTCCAGGGCAGAAAATAGTCCTGATTTGGGCTGTATCGTGGTGCCATAATCTAAATAGCACTAGGTCCCTGTGGTGCAGGTTGTGAGTGGCTTCCTCCCCGTTTGCAGTGATCTGAAGCGATCGCAGAACAAAACAGATCTGCTCTTTCCTAAATAACTTGGTTTTGTCTTCAGCTGCTTCCCACCAAGGAAAAAAAAATGGTATCAGGATTATTTATTTCCCTCTGGCAGCGAGTTTCTTATTGAATCAGAACAGCTTGAGTCGAAATCATGACAGTGTTTTATCATTGTTACCAACTTTATAGACTTCAAAAGGGGAATAGGGAAGGGAAATAGGGGAAAATGCTTCTGGTTTATAAGGTAATTTCATCTTTGTAGTTCTGCCTGTTTTAAATAACGAATCGAGTTTAATTATCACAACAAAATGAGAAGATGACAGCCTAAGACAGGCTGTTAAATTCATATGGATTTTGAGCTGGTGAAGCTCCTCGTCGGGCTCTTTTCAAGGAGCTGCTCATGGCTTTTGACAGCTTCATCCAAAGCGAACGGGAGCGTTTTGCCTTCACTCCCTTGGAAAAGTCCCAGCCTTTGCTCTATAGCTTCTGGGGATGCCGTGACTAAAATCCATACCAGCCCGCTTGGGTTAATTTCCCCTTTCTTCCTCATTCATTAGCATTCCCTGAGTATATAACGCATGGATCTGGTGCGTGAGATTCCTGCTTGTCCTTCCTCATCATCTCCAGAGCGTATCTGCAGCTTTGCCCTTCATCTCCCTGTTAAAACCTTGCAGCACCTTGTGCAAGTCGTCTTCAAGGTGCCTCCGGGTGGGCTTTGCTTGCCCAGCCATGCCCTCTCCCAGCAGGATGAAGGAAAACCGCATTTTGCAGGAGCTCTGGTACCTCTGCAGCAGCTGTTCGCTCTCAGATGCCCTTGCCAGCACCACGCTGGCATCCTGACCAGGATGGCTTGGCAAAATAAGCGAGCGTGTTGTGGCCACCCAACTGTGCTAGGGCTTGGCAGGGGCCAAGGCGGCTGCCGTTGAGTAGCTGGATACAGCCGTGTTTCCAGGGGCCCATGCAGATCCCCATCTGCTTTGGGCTACATTGAGCATCTCACTTAGGTGTGACTTGGATGCCTGTTTGGATCCAACCTGGAGCTTAGCTTTCACTCTTGCCAAATAGCTGATGGGGAAAGGCGGGCGCATACAGGGGGAAGATTTGGCATTGTAATCGAGTACCTAAGTAGTGTGAATACCCCAACATGTGTCTTTTTTTAAGATCCAGGGCTAGCAATATAGGGGCAGTGGGTGAGGAGGGGGAATCTTGCCCCCAGTGGAGCCAACAGCAGCTTGGACAGAGCAAAGTTTTTCAGCTCCCTGTGCCAGAAGAGCGAGGAGAGCACCTGAGGTGATGCTGCAGGGTGGGATGTGCTTCTCCTGCCGGTTTTGAGCCAGCCCCGTGTCACAGCATTCTGGGGAGGTGGCTGCATCCCAACACCGACCCCTTGAAGCGAGGTGGGAGCGCTCAAAAGAAACCCTCGTTTTCCCGGTTCTTGGTGCTTTTCTTTGGCACGTGAGCAACAGAGCATCTCTTTGCAGCCTAGAGAGTAGTAGAGAGCGGGATGACTGATAAATACTGTTTTTACCATGTGTTTTTCTCACTTTACAAACCAGGACCCCCCTCTGCTCCTCGGAGTGCCATCTCAAATGTTAACGAGACTAGTGTCTTTCTGGAATGGATTCCCCCTGCTGATACTGGTGGAAGGAAAGATGTGTCTTATTATATTGCATGCAAGAAGTGCAACTCCCACTCAGGTCTGTGCCAGGCGTGTGGCGGTCATGTCAGGTACCTCCCCCAGCAAACCGGCCTGAAAAACACCTCTGTCATGATGGTGGATCTGCTTGCTCATACAAACTATACCTTTGAGATTGAGGCAGTGAATGGAGTGTCCGACCAGAACCCCGGAGCTCGGCAGTTTGTGTCTGTAAATGTAACCACAAACCAGGCAGGTAAGTGGATCTTCGACCTGGGGAAATGTCTGGGGTGGGAGCCTGAACCAGTTAGACCCAGTGCAGACCTCCCTTGGAAATGGGTGGAAGTCCCCAGTATGGAGGGCTGGACTGGGACCCCTTCAAATTGATGTTTGGGAGGGGTGGTTGTGTCTCCCAGGTTGTAATCGCTGCAGTCTTCAACATGTTTCCTTCCAGCAGGACACACTTTTAGGATTTATGGCTTTTTTCCTTTTACTTCTTTGCATTTCGGTGTATTCACCCCCTAAACCAAAATGAAAAGAGTTGCTTCTCCTGTTGGGAAAGGGAAATTTCTAAGAGTTCGTTTCATCCTAACTTGGCAGAACAGTTGCCCTAAGAAAATTGGTTTGAGTGACTTTAGGAAATTCAATCCCTCTTCTGCACTGTGATGCTGAGGTGGCTGGACACAGGCAGGTGAGGTACATCACACAGCTTCTGTAAGCCATGGGGACCTTTCTGCCCTTCTCTTGCCTCTCATGTATTTCAGGATCTGTATTTAGCCTGTATTTTAGGTTCTCTCCCTTTTCCTACCTGGCTCGCTCCTGCCATTTAATTCAGGGCTCCCCAGTGGCACTTGTCCACTGCAAAGCCCTTCAAGTGATGCGAACTGATGGCATTTGGATCTGTGAGGACTCTGCTGCAAGGTCACTCCTTGCCTTCTCCTTACAGACAAGGCTTAGCTTAAAGAGCTGGGTATTGGCAGATCCTGACTGTGGAGCAGGAAAATGCTCACTGGAGCACTGCTCTGTTTCATTCCTGCCACCATCCAGGTGTACGAGCACGAGCTCGGCAGCGAGACAGTGCCATTGCATCGCACTTCATCACGTCCCTGTCCCAATAATTAGACTGAATCATTGAAGTGTTGGACAAATCGCTGGGATGTAACTCAAGGAGAGGAAATAAGGGCACGCTGGGGTGGCTGCTGATGGATGTGGCAGGAAATCTTCTGGAGGAGCACCGGTAGCTGGCAGGATGAGACGTGCTGAAGGCACCTGTGCAATGCAGATCAGTGGGTGTCACGGTCCTCATGCTGGGTACTGCTTTCCCGTCGTGAAGGCTGCTGCCAGTAACTGTGTTGTTGGAACAAGTATTATTTCCTGTTTTGTGGGTTTGCATTGGTATTTCACTGCTGGCATTGGGTTTTCTGTGATATGTGGAGTTAAATCCATGTAAAACTCAGGAAATGAGAGAAGATGATGTGTTGCTGATGGGTGCAGACTGGGAGGAGATGGTGCTGGCTGGTGAGTTATGTCCCAAACTCCCCATAGCTGCAGTAGGATTTATCCACATAGCTGACTGACTGTGCACCACCCCCCTTGCACAATTATCACCTCTAGCCCTGTCTTGAAAGGCTCGTTATAGAAAATGATAGACCTGTAGGTTTCATGCGACGGATGTGGCTCGTGCTAAGGACAAGTGGGTCGATTTAGCTTCTGATTCAGTCTCACAGCTACCATGGTGGAGCTGCAATCAAGGAAGATGTTAATGGAACATTTAATTCACTGTGTGGTGTTGAAGTTACATCTGTGTGCTTAAATTCAACAGGAAGTGAATCCAACCTATGTCCAAAGCAGAGAGTGGTGACCATATTTTGTTGTCTCTCAGGCTGGTCCCACCGGTCGTTCAGGAGGAGAACCAGGCTGGTCTGCTTGAGCTGTAGCATCAAGTGTGCTCCCCAGTAACGTGCTTTTTCGGTACTTCAGGGCTGATCGTAATTTTATCCATTCCAGAAATAAAGTGGTCTCAGGGGGGGATTTACAAATCAGACTGTCTGCCAGGCATGGACACTGGGTATCTGCTTTCCTTAGGTGCCTCTGGAAAATGGACTTTAGAGCTCATCATGGAGGTGTGCAGGTGGTGTGGTCCGTGCCCAAAGATGCTGGACATCTCTGAAAAAGCCTCACCTTCAGGTCTCCTCTCTTAAATAAGAGCAGGCAGGGCACAGCGGGGTTTAGGGGGTCTCAGCCTGCTCATCTCTCCCTGAAATTAGCACCAAGAGATGCAGCTCTGTGTCCTCATCCTTTCCCTCACACAGGTTTCTACCTGTGTGATTATATTTTCATGAAGGCTGGTGTAGCAAGGGGGAGTCGCTAAAGGCAGCGACACGAGGCCAACTGTGGCAGTAGGAGAAATCCCTCTACAAGAGCTGCTGGCTGTGGAAAATGAAAGACTCCCATGCTGTGGGGTCGGTCTGGCAGCTGGAGCCCCACTGGCAGATATTCACTAACCCGGCACCGCCGAGAAATGCCAGGGTCTGTGTTTGTTGCTTTGGCTTTTGTCCGTCCCCAAAAGACAGTGCTGATTTCAGGACTGTGGAGAATGTGTGGGCAGCGGGGTGCTGGCCCCACTACCTTTTCTGTGTATGGGAGCTTTTGGCAGCAGAAGCGGCCTCTGGTGTGGGCTCTTGAACAGGCTGTTTTTTGGAAAATAAGATACATTTTTCTCCAAAATAATTTGTCTCTCTTCCTCTCTCCCTAATTTAAAATAACGAGCAAAAGAATTGGCACCGGCGATCAGTCTGGCGTGTTCAGACTGATGTAATTTTCCTCTGAACATTTGAAATCAGGTTTGGAAATATAGCGAGGAAGCAGTAATTTTGTGAGCAGGAGAGGAGCCAGATCAGCTCATCTCAGCTGCTGCCCCCCGTACGCTTCTGCTCCACAGGTCCCTGGGGACCTGACGGTGTTTTGGATGGGACCGGTCCATGTGGGATGCGGTCACCTTGGACACCAGATATAGGACTAATTCCCCCATCACATCATGTGAGCCTCTTGCAATCCCCAAAAAGCTGGGGTTTTGCAGATGTTCTTGCTGGAAAACATGTGGCTGTAGATGGTGAGCAATGCCACCGTCCAGGGGAGGTGGAAAATGTCCTGGCCTCCACCGTGACTACCCTAGAAAGAGCTGCTGCAGACAAACAGAGGACCTTATTTCCTTCATAGACACATGGATGGGTCAAAGCGTGCTGCTCCCCCATGGGACAGGTGTAAAATATGAGCCCAAGGGACTTCCCAGCACAGATGGCAGGGAGCCATCTGTAATGCACTCTCCCAGTGCATTAAAAACGTGTGCCTCGTGCACGGGGGCTGCAGGCCAGTGAATAACTCATAACTGGCAATGATGAGATTAAGTTTGCCATCCTTTTCTTGCTCACGGTTTTCCTCAAGTTTTTGTGTTTTTGGAAGTGCCACCTCATTCCCCTTTTCAGATGTTTTCCAGAGAGCAGCCTGCGTGCGCTGCTGATGTTGAAGTTTGCTTTTCAAGTGACAACCGCGTGCCCGTTTTTATTTTTCTCTCAGTGATTTCGCCAAGCTGGATGATTAAGTAACGCTGTCACTCCAGACAGGGATGTGCATCTCCCTCGAGGTCTTTCATCTTATCTGCCCTGTATACAGAAAGCACCTACCATGACGTCTTGGTCAGAGACGTGTGTCTCGTAATGGGCCCGTGGGGAGCAAGTGGCTGTGATTCATGGTTGCCTGCCCGTCCATTGTATCATTGTAGGAGCACACTAGGAAGATGGGCTGTTTAAAACCTTTCTAGGCTTAAAACCTGCCAGGAATATTCACTTTAAACCAGCCTAAACAGCCGAGTGATTTTCTTTGCTTTTTGTTTCCAGTGTCTCCCATGCTGGGCATGGAGCTGGCCTGGAGGTGGGGCAGTTCTCCTACTGACATCCCAAATGCCACGGACTCCCCTGAAAAGACCTTCTCTGTGTGTGTTTTCAGATAAATCCCCTGCTCAGTTCAGTTTGAAAAGTCGGAAGCCAACATTCAGTCTCCTTCCGTGACCTGTAGGTATTTTCTAGCCTTTTACTGCGGGAGAAGAGGAAGAAAGACCTGGATGTGCTTTTTGACAGAGGAGGAATTAATGTGTCCAGTGCCTCAAGGAGCCTGAACACCCAAGGCCAAACCAGAGATACAAGTTGCATCCCTTGGTGCAGCAAATTTAAGCAAAGGTGTTGGAGAACAGGACCTGGTAACCCTTACAGCAGAGCCAGGTTCTTGCTTGACCGAAAAAAAAACCCAGCAGATGCTTGGACCAGTTGGAAAACTCTTGGAGCAGGGAGGTGTGCTGGGAGCTGTGATCCTCGCCCTCATTGTGCAGGTTGTGATGTTGCGGTGAGGGGGAGCAAGGGAGAAGGGGTTTTCCATAGCACTCGGGATGTCCCAGGCTTTGAAGAGCAGCCGAGGGTGATTTGGAAAGGGAAACGTGCAATAGCAGAGCGTGTTGCAGTCTTAGACTGCAGCCACGCACAGCTTGGGAAGGAAACAGCAGCAAATGAGGTGAGAAGATGGCAGTGGTGGGAAGCGTGCTTCCTGGGACCGCTCCAGTTCAAGTGCTGTCGAGTTTGGAGTCTGATTCTGGCGACTTCCAGGTCTCACAGGCTTGTTTGGCTTGGCTTGGGGAGGGGGACCCTTGCTTATTTTCCTTAGGAATAACAAAACATTTCCAAGAGGATGCTCGAGGAGATGCAGCGTGTTGCGTGCATCTCACGTGAGGAGCAACTTTTCAACCAGAACTGCTGACCTTGAGCCTGCAAAACCTTAAGCAAATGCTTATTTATGGAAAACTCCAGGGTGGTGAGCAGGAATTGGCTGTGAATATCCATTATAAGAGTGCTTGATCAACTGAGCTGCAACATCTTCCCAGCGATGGTTGGTGGTGGATACCATTGACAAGGTGTGAGCAGGAGGCAGACACGTACCGGTGTTTCTGTAGAGCTCTCTCCAACCTCCGGAGACAACCTCTTTGTGCTTTATAGCCCTTAATGGATTTTTCTCCCATGAATTGGTCTAATAATTTTATGAACTCCTGGAAAATTTTAGCAGCTGCAGGCAATCCTATCTGAATTCAGTCTTGAGAGCTTAAGCTGTGCTTTAGACTCACGTTGGTCGGAGGGGAGCTATTAGTGGCATAAATAGAGAGTTTGAGGCTCGCGATTGCCCATCTATTTGGAAAGTGCCGTTTTTTAGAGATGTTGCACTATTTCCCAGTGTGTTAACACAGATATCGCAGTGTTAAACTAGAAGGATGTGATCTTGAAAGCAAAGTGTAGTCTTCCCTCTCAGCATGGGCTGATACAGGGATATTTTAATAAGTTAAGATAAACTATCACTGCCTCGGAGACCATGGTTCCAGTTAAACCTGGTGCACCCTGCACCGTTGCGCCTTGCAGCAGGACCCTTCTGCTGGCTGTGGATGCCCTTCATGGCCAGGGAGATGCGAACATGAGAGGATCCAGGCAGGAAGAGAGAATAATTTCATTTATAAGGTCTTGGGTATGTGCTGGTAATCAGCTTCATAAAGTATTTAGCTTTATTTTTGAAGCATGGGCAAGTGTAATTAGAGAGAGCAATTGTGGGTAGGTAGAGAGCAGATACACGGGCAAAGCCAAGTAAAACCTGAAAGGCAGTGATGCACAAAGGGTTTGTTGTTTAATTTAATTTTTTTTTGTCATGGCCACATTTATTCTGAATGCAAAACCTGCAGCCGGCGTCCTAGCGCAGAGTCATGAGTTCAGCCCAGCCCAGATGGCTGGGTGTCTGCTACCAGATGAGTTATGGATCGGCTGAGTATTTTATAGTTTTATTTATAACTCCCCGGTTGGTAACTGCTACTGTTCCATAGTTTGTTATAAGTCTTTCTGTTATACTTGAAGTATTGGAAATAAATGCTTGAATATCGAAGGAATTCTTTGGACTATTCCCCAAACTTACAACACGACTTCTAGTTAGAGGTCATTTTGATTCTTGAAGTACGTGACGAGACAACCCCGTTGTTGATATATGAGGACATTAAAAGGTGAAATAAAAAGCATTTTCCTGCATCTGCAGACAGATCTTTCAATTTTGACATGAAATTAAAACATCTTCTTTATAGGTGAAAATAAAAATAGTAAGAAGTCATTGTCCCCATCCACCTTCCCCCTGAAAATGGGAAA
>NW_010181102.1:104938-120330 GCF_000695765.1 Mesitornis unicolor
TGCGCTGAAGTTCCCATGATGGGATTCAGCTGACTACATCTGCTGTATGTATGCAGCAGGGTGCAGGCTTTAGCATCTCCCAGGGGCAGCGAGACAAATAAATAACTTCATGGCAAAGCGATTCATCTCCTTCACATCAAACTCTTAATTTTGATTTCATCACCTACAGAACCCAAGGAGCCTTCATCCATGGACTGCACCCAGCTGGTGCCGTGCAGCCAGGTACAAGGGAGCAAGAGCTGCCCCAAATAGCCCCGGTCTGGGTTTTTAAAGGTGCATAAGGAGCAAATATTGAGATGTTTTAAAAAAGCACAGAGCAGGTCAGACGTGGTGAGAGCTTCGCAAGGTCAGAGCCGTAAGAAACTTGTGTTTTCGCAGGGCACCACTGACGTCCCGCTGCAAGAGTGATAGCGCGGGTTTAAAATTTTATTTCCCATTTTGCTGGCACATTTTTAAAGGATTGCCAGGTAATCTTATATTAATCTAATTCTAATCACCTCAAAACGCAGTCTGCAGGGCCAAGGAGTGCTTTGTATTGTGCTGAGCACAGTACTTGGCAGAGAGCAAAAGTAAAGCATCTGAAATGATTTCGCTGCCCAGCTGACATCAATGTATAGATTATTTTTTTCCCCTGAATGCAGTTTCTGAAATTTTACTGCTAATAAAATCCTATTCAGCTCTTTAGTCTCGGTCTGCAAGCTGATAATTCCTTTGTCTGATATGTTATTCCTCTGATTTTAGCATTAAAAGGAGTTTTGAATTTTTAACACTGCTTGGATGATACTTCTGAAAGCGCTCTTAAGACATTGGGACTCAGAAATAGCCAAAAAAAAACCCCAAAAGTAAAAATACTTTCAGTGCTGTCAGAGAAATAGCAGGGGTCTCATAGATATTTAATAAACGTCTTACTTGCTCTCCGTCTGGGGCTTCTTTTTGGTACCAAGTCAGCTCTTTACAGTCGTCTCCCCCAAAAGTTAAATGTATTGATGGGGGAGTATGAGACATTTGGGTTTCAGTAATTGTGCCCTGAGCGAGCCGTGCTGTAGAAATGCTGCTGAGGGCAGAGCGACTTCACTGAGCGTTGCTCCTTTCCCATGCCACTGTGGTGCTGAAAACATGGATTTGAAGGAGCATGAAGGCGTAAGTACGCACACAGCATTTCCTTACTGTGCTGTTTGTAATTTATCTGTGTATTTCTTCATTTGGGCACGTTTTTGCCCCTCGATTGCTGATCCTGCCCACGGAGCAGGCTGACTCCTGCAAGACAGGAAGGATTTTGCTGTGTCCAGACCGAGCTCCAGCTGGCGCCGGGCCTGAATCACAGGTTCCCGGTTAGCACCGCAGCATCGGACAGGCTGAAATGCTTCTCTCCCCTGGATTGCTTGTTACCAGAGAGGCGTATTTCAGTGAGGCTCGGAAGGTTTTTTCCATATCAGCTGCTGGGTTTGCTCTTACGATGCACTTCAGCAGCAAACCCTTTGCTCATTCCTCAAAAGACATCCGAAATGCTCCTTTGAGCACTTACATGTCTTGCAAAGGGTTAATGTAATAGCAGTAATAGGGCTGGGAAATGCTTTATCGCAGCATAAATCCCCTCCTCTCCTCACTCAGGGTTTGGGGAGGGCTGCAGAGCTTTTCCTGGAGAGCCAAGGTGATGGACAGCCCAGCAATAACCTGTATTTCTTCCGCGGCAGCCGGGCCAAAGTTCAGCTACATGCAAATCCTACCAAAAAAGCTCCCGAGTTGGAAGGCTTTAATTAAAACGCGATTCAGACGTGCTCGTTTGCCGGCGTGGGGGAAACGCTTGCCGCATCTCCCGGTCCTGGAGGAACGGCCCTGATCAAAGCGAGTAACTAATGGGATCTCCGGCTAGATCAGTACAATAGAAATCACCCGAAGGGAAGCGTTATTATTTATTTATTTGTCTGCTTCTTTGGGATTGATAATTTTTCAGAATGCAAGCTCTGATCAAAAGGCCCCGTCCGAATCGATGCAGGACACCCACTGGCTCCGGTGGCTCCTTGGCGAGGGTTTGTTCTGCTGCAATGCAGCAAAGCGGGGCCATGCTTTGCTCTTTGCTGAGAGGAGCCGGCCCCATCCTGTCAGTCCTTCAGCTGCTCCGTGGGAATTGATGGGAAATAATTGCAAACTCTGGTAGGAATTTAGCAAAATGCACCTCAGGGGTTTTGGCCAGGGGCATGGACCAGTCAAAGGGTAGAAGGGCCCCTTTGCTCCCCACCCTGGAGCTCTCCAGGGACTTTGAGAGAGAGCCTCCGAAGCAAATTTGCAGAATTAGGTGGAAAATGGCAGTGGAGGACACCAGCACCCACATGCTGCCTCCCTGGGAGTACACATCGCACTTGTCTGCCATGCTCCTGCATCCTGCTGGGCAAAATTTGGGCGTCTTTGCTCTGTGCCCCTTAATTAGATGAAAGGAAACAACATTCAACCCCATAACAGCACAAAACTGGGCTTCTCCTCCCTCCTTTGATGTGCAGGGGTTTACAGGACCCTGTGTGTGACTCCTTTGTAGCTTCTTTCTGCTGTCTGCCACCATCCGAGGAGAGAAAGCGGCGCTCAGCCGAGTGGATTATTAATTACACTGTCCCCTGAGTTGCCTTTCACGCAGTTCAACGTTAGCGTGGCTTATTGTGGGGGACAGATCTGCACGGTCCCCTTACCCCGTCATCTCCAGGGCTCTGCCGTCCCCACCACGGGTCCCTGCCTGGGATCATTAAACCATGCTGCTCCGTGGTGCTGCTTTGTCCTCCTAAAAGGTGGCACCAGGAGCGTGAAATCGCTCGCTGACCTTGCCAGAGTCTTGCAGGGTGAGCCTCTAAATGCCTGGCTGTGCAAGGATGGTTTCCACAGAGAGGTGCTCTCATGAAATGCAGTAAACTGGAAGCCCATCGCTGCAGAAATGAGCAGGTTATTTAATTTGTTGTTCATCTCTCTGTACCAGGTGTGACTCCTGTGAGGAGATGGGAAGGAGCTGGAGGATGGCTGGGCAGGGATGCACATGAGGGCACAGACCCATCTCCGCCTTTTCCAAAAACTGCAGACAGCAGCGAGCGGAGCTGGGTGTGCGTGAAGGACAAAACTGCCCCATCCTTTCTGCAGAGGTGATGCACCAATCCCTCCGCTGCGTGTTTGGGGAGGACACGGGCCAGAATCTGATAGCGGTGCAAGGCTTCGAGTGGCATTTGCGAGCCCTGCAGAGCATCTCTGTAAAACAAAACAAATCACCCTACAGCAGTCAGGCGGCTGATGAGCATTGCTTGTGTTCAAAGAGCGATCGTGCATGTGTCGTGGGCCTCACCCCTCTCCTGTATCTTCTGATATTAGGCAGTGAGTGATGAGTGCTATTTTAAATGCAGCTTGTGCAGCGGCCGGTTCTTTTAGGACAAAATATGGAAGGGAAATACATGGTCATTATGCAAATGAATGCAGTAAAGAAATGCAAGTTGGCTCAGCTTTCTAGTATCCAGACCTGATGGACACAGCATCATTGAAAGAGGTGCCTCATGTCAGTAAATTGCAATTTCATTGCCCATGACTTACGCATTGCCTTGGTCAGGGAGGTTTTTCAGGCTTCTGGTTTGTTGATGGGGAAACTGAGGCACAGAGATGTAGTGTGACGGGCCAGAGGGCACACACCCGTGCTGAGGCTCTTTTCTGGCTGCTTTCTGCCCCTTCTTGTAGGGCTGGGTCCCTGAGTTGCACGGGAGGTGTTTCTGAAGCTGCCTGCCAAACTGACGTTAAGAGTAGAGAAGCTGATGGGTGAGTTGTTGGGTTTGGGGGCTTTTTTTCTTCCTGAATTGGTTTCAGTAATACTGTGGTTTCAGTTTCACTGCAGCATGAAAAATAGAAATGTCATGCTCTTGAAATCACGGCTTCAAACTCGGTTGAGGCTTCGGGCTGGCTTTGCAAAAGATACACACGGCAGTCCATCTACCCAAAGTGTTCAGAGAGCCAACAGGCGCTGAATAGCTGGGGGAAGAGCGTGGCGTGGGGTCCGTTTGCTCCCAGATCTTAATTGCGACAGTGACGGTTCCCTTCTTCCCTCTTTCAGACCATCAGCCAGGAAAAGACCATCTTTGATCCGAGTCCCGCTGGGTGCCTGTAATTCATATGGTTGGTGGAGTGGGCTTTGTCTGCTGAAAACAGAGCTCTTAGCAACATGACAGTGTCCATTCCAAGTGGCTGCAAATTCCAATGCCCAGACGATTAAATGTGACTGAAATCCCGATCCTTTTGACTTTGTATCCAGCGGGAGAGCAATCGCTACCTCTTCAGTAAATATGTTAGGTTTTATTTGGCCTTTGGCAGTAATAGTATTTAGAGTGGCTTGGCAACTACTCGCTGATGAGGGTCCAAAAAAAGCACTTAACAAAACCAAGCGATAGCAGTAATGAAGTGCTAAAGATGCTGACACTTTGTTTATCCTCTTGAGAGCTTAGCAAGGATTTCAGCAGCAGCTCCTCCCTTTTCCTCTGCTTCTCTTAACTTTTGAACAGTGACCATCACATAGCATCTGCCAGGGTGGAGAGGGGGCTGCATCCTGGGCCAGGGCATCACCACAACCATGGCTGAGCCCCAAGCAAGTGCCTGAGAGGTTCTGCTGGTGGTTTGATGGGAGAATATCCAAATATCTGAAGTGTGGGGCTGCCAGGTCTCCTGCCTCCATGTCTCCTTTTGCCTCATAGAAACAGTGAGGTACTTACAGGGATGGGGCACACATGTGGCTCTGAAGCCATCAGACTCAGTAAGGTCAATCGCCCGTTGTCATCTCTGCCCATGTCCATAGCAGGAGGGGTTTGGTGCCACATCTAGAGCAGCCTTGGACTTTACCAGGTGGGTGCTTGAAAACCTTGGAGCTGCCTCGAGTCAGATGTTTTCACAGCCACCGTTTGGGTATTTTTCACAGACCAAATGAGGCCACGTGTTGGCTTAACTGGGCTTCGTTCGTTCCCCAGGCAGCCCTACACAACCTTTAGAGCCCAGAGGAGTCTTTGAAGTACCATTGAATTTCATCGTTAATGTCTCAGTTATTTACCCTGAATGGAAGAGGGGGGGTTTTCATTTGCAGGCATGAATAAACTCTCTGGATTGCAGGAAATAATCCCCGTTAAAGGAGAGTTAAAAGCGCTGCTTTTTAATATAAGATGGGAGGAAGCAAGATAAAGGAAACCTGGTGCCGAGCGGTGCCTGGGATGGCTCCAACTCTTCTGGAAAGCGCTGGATTTTGTTCAGTGATTAGAAACAGAATAAATCAGATGAAAGGAAAGGAGCTGATGACAGGGTGATACATGTGTCAGAGAAGGGGAGGGAGTGGCAAAGGAAAAGCACATAATGTGGGTGACTTTAATTATGTGGAAGGTGGGAAGATTGACTTCCCAATCCCGAGCGGTGTGTGTGAGAAGATGCATTAGTCTGTCTTCTACCAGGGGTTGATGAGGTCTTCTCGAAGATGTTAGTAGTTACTCGCAAGAAAAAGGTGCACTCCCTGGCAGTATTTATGAGAGCTTTAATTACATTTCACAGTCTGAGTTCCAATTAGAAGGGAAGGGGGGTGAAAAAAAAAAAGCAAAGAGAAAGAAAAGATGTATAGCGTGTGTTAAGAGCATGGTGATAAATCTGTGGCTAAGGATAATGGTAAACAAGGTAGCTGTATATCATGGCATCATTTACACACTTCTATTTTTAGGTGTTTATTTCAATTTCCCTCCCTTCCCACCACCGCAAGCAAAATGCTCATAAAGGGGTCAAACGCGGGCCTCAGTTACTCATCTTCAGACATGCAAGGGGAAGATCATTTGCAATTGCTGCGCTACAAAGCTATTACTTTTTTTTTTTTCCTTTGCCAGATCATTAGCTGTGTCGTAAAACAGCACTCCACAAAAGGCAGACGGAGATGGATCGCAACATTTGTCTCTGCGCTTACGTGAACAGTGGGAAAATACTGCGATTGTTAGCGCATCCTTTTGCGTTGTGTTTAATGCCCCGGATTCCCGCACTTGCAGATTACCCTTGCTATGATTTCACCTCGTGGGCTTCTTACCAAAATGACCATGATGGCTGTTTATTTTAATGTCAGGAGGGAACACTGAAAAAGGAGGTGTAAAAATTACTTGGCGCTGGCTTCATTCTCTTCCCGTTGTAGTCAGGCAGGGACTTTGCCGTTTATGTCACCGAAAGGATGGTACCTCCGAGTGGCTTTGGCACCTCTTTCTCTTATTACATCCCTCTCCTGTGCCTTGGAAATGTGCTCTTTACTGGTGCTGTAAGCTGTTTACTGGTGCTGTAAGCTGTTTACTGGTGCTGTAAGCTGTTTCCCGGTGTCAGTGCAGGTAAGAGATGCGGTGTATCTAATGACGCCAGAGTTAGGCACGGGGAATACCTTGGATCTTGCGGTATTGTTAATTAAAGTAAAGGTAAGTCTGCAAACAGCTCATGGCAAACACTGAAACTCTGGCTGGGGAATAGCTGGTGCTTTCATTTCAGATAACATCGTTCCTCCCACTGATTAATAAAAGGGCTAACGATGTTTCTTAATAACGGTGAAATGGCTGCGGTGAAGCCCTGGCAGCACTTCAGCCAACAGGATTTTGTGCTCGTGACGTCTGTAATTCCACAGTCCCACTAAAACAGATCAAAGGAGAAACCTCCCTTTTCTTCGGTGCTGTCAGAACCAAAATCCTTGTTTGTTTAAAAGCTGTGTCAGATGCAAGGTATGATGGAGTGTAATTGCAAAGTTCTTAGTTGGTAATTAGTATCTTGGAGCCATCTTGATGCTATTAAGAAACAGGCATAATTGCACGTAGGATGCGGATATTTATCACGGGAGCTGGCACTTCAGACAATTAGGAAGTTTCTGTAGCTTTGCTGTGTTTGCTGCATGTACATTAATCGAGTTTAGGAGACATAAGAGCCTGTCAGAGAGATGCTCCCATCATCCGAGCGGTTGTACCATCGCGTGGTAGGAGAGCGCTCGAAGAGGCACCAGATGTTTCCCGTAGCTGTGCTGCAATAACATTGTGGGTCCCTGATATTTATGCATTTCAAGAGGTTTCCCCATTGCTGGCTGCTGTATTCGCCACTGCATCTTTTATATACACGCAGATAAAGGCAAAAAAAGCGTGGTGAGGGCCAGGAGGGAGCAGCGTTCATCTCCATTTGAGCTCCATCAAAGCAGAGGTAGGAGCAGCTCATTACAGAAATACGCAAGGCTGGAAACTGTGCTGAGAAATAAGATGGGGACAGCTAGCCAAGGGAAGGGGATTTTCAATAAAAGCTTATCATTAGCAGCTCAGCAACACTCTCAGGGCTTTTTAATTGAATGCGTTTGGGAAGGAATGGACGAGGAGGATCTCAGGGGAAAGATTGTTTCGGCTGCAGGCCTAAAGCTACCGCCCAAGGGGAGGTTGTACATGACCTCATGGTGCTTTGCAAGGGTGTCTTTCCCTCACCTTTTACAGGCTGTGGAGAGATGAGGAAGTGATTTTTCCCGAGGTCAGCCCAGAGTTCGTCAGCAGGACTGGGAAGACACCAAAAGTCAACAGGATCTGGTGGTATCACGCTTCGCTGGAGTCGAGGTTGTGCCATAAAGTTACCTTAGATTATTGGTGTCTTCCACTTCTCCCTGCCATTTCTCCACTTCTGAAGACTGCTGAACAGTAGAAGACCATAGATCTCTTCCAAAAGTAATTTTTACTCTGTGTTAATCTGCAGTTGACCATAGATTCGGGCAGTCTTCAGTGTCATTCATTGCTGTGGCTAATTTGATACTTGGAGGGATGTAATACCCTGATATCTCAGGTAGCTTTCAATCTTCCCATGTGTTCCTCTGGTTGTCTTCACAGTTGCTTCTTGTGTTTCCCTTTGGGCACTAGAAATTTTGGCTCTGAACATCATTTTTCCCCAGGATGTTGGGAAAGCAAGATTCTCTGGTGCATGGGTGTATAATAATTTTAATTTTAATTCTTCTGACAATGCGGCTTCTTGCAAAATTGCTTTTCCTGGCCACAGTTTTCTGAGAGTCCTTTTGCCCAGGTCATTTGGTATGTAGTCGTAGTGTATGATTTGACATGCCATACTGAGGAAAAGATGAAGCAGAGAGCATCAGATTTATTATCGGGTCAGCGACTGAGAGGTTTTGTGAGTTCCCAAAGCTTTATCATAGCGACCATCCTGGGTCTTGTCAATAAAGAGATGATGTCGAGAATTAGATCAGGGAGATTATAATATACTGCTGCATTAGACAAGATTCATGGTGGAGAAAGGCAATGGCATTTAATAGCCCTTTTAAATGTCACATCCTGCCTCTAAAGGCCGTACTCTCAGAATAAACAAACAAGGACTCAGGTAGCTCCAGCAGCTTCAAAATGAGAGCAACCAGCAATGCCGTAGTCCATATTTATGCTACTTAGAAGTCTAAGGGGCCATTGGAAACCATGCAAGGATGAGAGCAGCATCCTTCATGAGATGCGAGGTAAGATGTGCCTATGGGGTCAGCGCGCCTTCCACTGAGCGGGGAAAGAGGTAGGAAACTCCAAATTCTCATTGGAGCGATGCACGAGCAGTCAGGCAGCATTAATGGCTTGAGTAATTTTGGTTGGAGCACAATAAATAAAGCGGCTGTGTAGCGCATGAAGTAACATACGTCTCTGCGAGCAGTTGCTTGGCAGCTGTATGGCTGGATGGGATTATTATTTTTTCCCTTCTTTCCTGGCTATGTAACATTTTGAATGGATGGTAACACTGAGAAAAATGTATTTCCACTTTTCTCCGATGCATTCATCACTGGTAGAAAAAGGCCCATGGGAGGGTAATCCATGGAGCCGAATTCTGTGCGCTGTAGTGTTACACAGCATAAAAATGCCTGTGGACAGTTTGCACTGAGCAGATGTGATAGTTCGATATCTGCAGGCCTCTTAAAATCAGGCTGCTTTTATAATTTTGATAGACCTATTGCCAAATTGCTTGGAAATCCACTGACAATCTTGAAGGGGCATTCAGCTTTAAGACGCACACCTGAAGCACGCGTCCTTCCTTGAGGCTTTTCTCAGTTTTCGGATGATGACTCATGAAAGCACATACATGTGTATATCTATATTTAACACAGTGTCTTCTTCTGTTTTGTTTTTTTGGGTTCTTAGCAAGGGACTGTGGAATTGAATGATTTTTTTGGACGCGTTTTGTCTTTGGTATTAATTTCTAGAACAAGGTCTGGTTATCTCTTAAAATGGGCTTTTTTTCATACTGTGCCCTTCCTTTGCCCCAGCAGACACCATTAATAGATGTAAATGTGGTTTTGTAATTAACGACACAGGGCGAGATGGGCGATGTCCAGCAAGTCACCACATGGTGAAGTTTGGTAACCTACCCCCAGGGGTGAGTTGTTATTGATTTAAAGGAAAATGAAAATTCACTGGTGTTTTGTGGGAGGGCTAAGTTATCTCTTCTGGCCTTAAAATTGAGAAATATTGATTTATAATTTATAATCTTGGTTACCTGCTGCCTATAAATTTGCTAATTCAAGTTAAATCACAGAATATCAGGAGTTGGAAGGGACCTCGAAAGCTCCCCCAGTCCAACCCCTGCCACAGCAGGATCACCAGAGCAGTCACACAGGAACACGGCCAGGGCTTTGGGGGTCTCCAGAGAAGGAGACTCCACAACCTCTCTGGGCAGCCTGGGCCATGCTCTGCCACCCTCACACTCACAAAGTTTGGCCTCATGTTCAGGTTGAACCTCCTGTGCTCCAGCTTGGGACCATTGCCCCTTGTCCTGGCATTGGACATCCCAGAGCAGAGCCTGGCTCCTTCCTCCTGACACTCGCCCTTTACAAAGTTATAAACATTAATGAGGGCACTCCTCGGTCTCCTCTTTTCCAAGTGTCCAGTCTCTTTGTAGAGAGTTTTAACTAAACCATTTTAAATACTGCTCTTTTCGGTAAGCCTGCTTAACTTCATGTAGCTCTCTTAGAGTACTTCTCGGGCTTTTGGGGCGGTTTAGCAACATTTGAATTCCTCACTGTAATTGAATCCTGATGCAAGCCCACATCTCTGTTATTCTTACATTGACTGCAGTGACTTTGATAATGCGAATGCTTCACCTTTGCTATTCCCTGGAAGGCGTTCGTCTGAAACCAGGATCAATTACATACATTGCTAGGATCCAGTTTTCAATACCACTGAATTAAAACCAGTTAGAGCTGGTTAATGGCCTTTCCCCTTGTATGGAAGGGGGTGAACAGAAGCAGAATTGTTTGAGAGGAGGTAATCTCTGTTTTGTTTCTGCCATAGATTAGGGACGATCAATTATCATGTCAGAAGGCGGAGAAGTGAATATACCCCAGAATCTACACTTGGTTATTTAATCATCCTGCCTGATGCAGAGCATCCATCATTCACGTTTTTAATGCCACTTACTGTTATCTTCTCACATTTATGCAGGGCACATTTAAGGAGAGAAAAGTCATCCTGATAGGCAATGTCCTGGGCAATAGAATAGCAGAGAAAGCTGTAGGGTTCGGTTTCTGGCTCTTCAGCCTAAGTAGCTTCAGCCCTGGCCCCATGCAGACAAACTGTTGGATGTGTCTGATCTTGAGATGACAGCCCTGTGGATGAGCCAAGTCCTTGTCTGAAGAAAAACCTTAATGAACTCCCACCTGTACTGGGTGGATCAGCCTCAGCAGTGCTGTAAACTGTTTTTTTCCAAGAGCAAGTGAGAGCTAACATCATCGCAGACTTGTGGAGGATGCAGGCAAATGCCTCTGAGCAGCTGGTATCTGTTCAATAAGCTCTAGTAGCACCCCCATCCTGTCACCAGCCCTCTTTGGGCTAATTTCAGCCATCTTCAAGGCACAATTTTAGCCGCTGAATGAGGCGAGCGCTTGCACCGTGAAGGTTGGTCAAGGAGGAGTCATAAATGTGCAGGGTAATACCAAACAGAGGAGTGGTTTATGTATTACATGTATTGAGATATGAAGACAGGCATACATGTATTTTATTTTCTCACTAAGCATTTTGATGGTCTAGTCCACACACTGAAGAAGGATGAAGGTGACAGTTGAAGTAGGGCACTTGCTTGGGACTATCCAAGACATCCCCTGGTCCAAGCTAGAGAAGAGAGCCAAGAAACATCTCTGAGGGACGAACCCTCTGTGACTAATGGTGTTGAAATCCCCTTTTCTCTTCTAGCAATTACAAAGCTGGGAGGAGGTGAGTGATTGCTGTAAGGAGAACAGCCTTGCCAAGACCAGGTCTACAGTCCTGCTATAGTGGTTGTGAACCGAAAGAGGAATCTGGATGCAGTGAGACTTGTCTCACCTCCATCTTTCCACAATGAGGACAGCTTGGGAAAGCTGGATGAGATGTCACCAAAGCCTTAGGATGTATTTGAAAGGGCAGCTTTACAAATGCTGACTTTGGAGCAGTAAGTTGCTTGGTTCCTCTAAGGCTCCTCCTAGCCGTATCTAGCAATAGCAAAGCCACTGTTTTTATTTCACAACCAGAAGGTGAACGGATCTAAAAGGTGTCTTTGTGACACGTTTTTTACCCCGATGCATCAGAGAATGGCACTGTATGTAATGAAAGCCAAACAGGCAGAAAATCCTCGCTCTGCCGTCCCGTGTGCAAATACCTCTCCTGATTTTTAATCAGTTGTACCCACAAAGCAGTGGAAAAAAACTACAGTGGGAGGACACAGAAGCAGCCACCAACCAGTGCAGATTGCTTTAAGTGGCGTATATCAGGCAGAAACCTGTCTGACCACAGGTCGGATGCTGAGGAGGAGCTAGAGACGTGTCCGTTTGTGCATCACATGCACAGCTACAATTTAAAACATCTGAAAAGTCTGTTGGGACCCTTCAACTTCCGAGTGGCAATCCCACCCTTGGACTCTTGTGCTCTTTTCCTGTTCCCATAGCATTGCCCTGACCTCCAGAGCCCGTGCTGACCCAGCTGAGTAGATGAATGCTTACAACATACCCTGTCAGCAGCAGAGGGGGAAAATTGAACTATGGAGTCCCTGTACAGCCTGTAAATTGGGTTTTTGCATCAGAATTATTCCTGAGTTTGTCTCTAAATCTTTTCCAACACCTTCAGAAACCAAGCTGACTGGAAAAACTTGCCATATTTTGTCAGGAGAGTCTGTTTGCTTCCTGCAGGAAGGTAATGCCTCTGCAGAGTGGGAGAGCCAAGAGCCACACTTTCGTATGCAGCTGTGTAGATCTCCTTCAAAACAGCGATGTTCATCCCGGGCTTTGTGTTGCTGGGTCGTGATCTCTGCAGTTTCACCTCAGCAAAGCACTTTTACTCAGCGCTCGTCTTCAAGCACACAACTTGTGCTTCTGCTTGGAAACAGAGCTTGGAGAGAGTTGTTAAATTATGAAAATAAGCCTTTACCACAGATTTCTCCATCATTTTCCTTTTTTGCCACTCACGGAGGGTTGTTGTTCCGTGTTTGAGCTCAGTGTGGCGTCGCCAAGTTGCTTGTGATTTAAATAGAAGAAGCCGGCTGCCAGGAGTAGCGCTTGCAGGTATCCCTTCTTTTCTTTATTTGCCTTACAGCAGTGCCTGCAGGCCAAAGCAAAGATTGTGCTGGCAGCATCTGAATAGTTAGTTCCTGCCCCTCAAGTCAAAACAGATAAAGGAATTATCATTATCTTCATTGCACAGATAACAGCAGGGAAAGATGAAGTGACTTGCCCATGGTCGTGCTATGAGTCCCTGGCAGAGCCAGAAAGCAAAGTATTATTTCCTCTGGTCCGAAGCTTTTATCCCAGTGCCATCCTTTTGTGTGAGAAGCCGCTTTCAACAATTCAGACTTTTCCTTAACATCTCCTGGCACAAACGTGCTGGCTGGTAAATGGCAGGAAATGTCTGTCTCCAAAATCCCTGCCTTTTAAGATCCCTTTTTATTTTATGACTCACCTGATGATGCCCGGCTGCCTTTGTAGAGCTGCGTGTCTGGAAGGATCTCAGGATGTGCTCATCCAACTTGCTTTAAACCTCCAAAAGCACAAGTGTCACAGGTTCACCGCCTGATCCTTCCTGGTGCTTCATTATTTTTGTCCTTAGAAAGCTGTTCCTAAATTTAATTCTGCACCTGTCTTGTCCAGCAGACAGCAACCTTTTACTTCTTTGGACACTCATGTTCTCTTTCAGTCTCTTTTTTCCCTGAACAGCTCTGCTTCTTCCAGTCTCTGCTCATAACTCAGGCTTCCTCAACTTGAGCTTTTTCCCCAGGTCCCTCTTGGATTCCCTCAAAATGCACCATCTTTTTCCCAACATTGGAAACAAGGCACAGTATGGAGCCACCAGCTCCCTCGAGCAATTTTCCCCTTCTCCCCAAGGACCTGATAAATTACTTCTCTGCCTCCTGGGAAGCCCTGGGTTGAAGCTGCAGCTCTCCCTTCCTTCCTCCTTTCGTCCCTTCCTCTTTTTCTCCTTTCCTCCTTTCCTCCCTAGCATTGCACACTCCCATGTTTCACCCTGCAAGAGTTAGTCCTTGGGAAGCTGAAGGCACCCAAGTTTCCCTGGGTAGTTTCAAGAGATGTCCTCCCAAGCTCCCGTACTTCTCTTTGATGTGCACTGATTTTGCTAGATGGCTTCATTTCAGTGCTTGGAACCTGAGATTTTGGGTCAAATGGTACCCATGGCAGCAAGGACGTGACCTGTCCAATTTTTGTCACAGTTTATCTGCTGTTTTCTTTAAAAACAGTGATAGCCTGACCCAGAAGAGCCACTGCTGGTCTGACCAAGGACAGGGTGGGAGTGGGTTTATGGACCACCCATCTAGATAACCACAGGCATATAAACCATGCAACTTCAGCTCTAGTTTTTACTATTCCAGGGTTTTGTTCTGTTTGTTGTTTGTTTTTTTTAATTTAGAATTTTATTTCTTAATATAACTTGCTTATGGAAAAGGTTCTGCAGCAGGGAGCGATTACCACAGGAAATCCCAAACTAGCTCCCGAGGGAGTTAAGGACTTTGGCCAATCTTCCTTCTGACCTCCTGCACCTCTTCAGTTGCTGCTCTTCAAGTGGAAACAGAAGGAATTGATTTGGCCTCCTCTGATTTTGCTGGAGTGTTTAGTAATTTGGCTTTAATATCAGAACTCATCAGCAAGACTGATTGGGATATCATGCAGAGTGGCAGCCTTGGCAGAGAAGGAAATTTCCCACGCAGTTTAAAAATGGTCTGTGAATTTACCATGTTTAGAGTTTAATAGCAGCTGGGAAGAGGATGAGGCAAGGCTTGTATGAAGAAAGGAGCCAGTTTTGGAATTAAAAAGGTGAGGGATGGCGAAGTGCAGGAACAGGCACCTTTTAGGCATTTTCTGCAGTAGCTGTGGTGGTGTGTTGTTTTTAATGGGCCGTGATTTTCCAAAGGAAGCTTTTGCTTAGATGCAAATAAGATATTAGGTTACTAATGATAGGCGAGGCGCTGGGAAGTGTGCTGCTGGAAGCTAACCTGATAAATGCACTCAATAATGAGGATTCTGCTGCAAAATGCCAAGCCCTGTGGCTATGATCCAGCAAAGTGCTGACAGCAGTGGTAGTACTCATGCGCTTAAAGTTAAGCGTTTTCCCAAAGCACTTTGATGGATCAGAGCAGGAGCCCGTATCATCTTCCTAGGAGTGAATTTATAATAAGAATCTTGTGAGTCAATAGTATTTATTCTTAGGCTTCGCAACTAAACCACTAATGGAATATTGGGAAATCACAGCTCTTCTGTGGCGTGGAGGAATCTGGCTCTGGTCTGAACCATAAACTGTTCCCTGGCTTTGAGAAAAGCTTAATATCTTCATTTCCAGAGGCCTTAGAAAACAAAAGCAGGTATTGCAATTAATTCCCTGCAGATCTGTACCATATAGGTAAATGTTGAGCAAACAAGCTGGAGGTGATGTTTCCCGTCCTTCAAGATGAGTGTGCTCAATATTCTACAGTTCTCTATGATAAATCTTCTCGGAAACCACAAAAGAAATGAAAATAACAGCAGTACAGAGGATTTCTTGACAACTGAAATGCCAGGATATTTCTCCTTTCTGTGCACCCTACCAGTGGGCATTTTCAGCGGTGACCGTGCTTGTTAGCTTGGACTATCCAGAGATAATCTACCACTAACGCCATTATTCCAATTTACAACTTTTATGCTTACATGGGAGGGTTTCTATCCCTTGCAATTTTCTCCTGGAATATATGGTGAGTCGCATGAATCTGTGGGCATTTAAGAGCAGGCGTCTCGCATCCATGATTACCAAGAGCCAAGAGCATGGCTGTACAACTCCGTAAACAGAAGGCAAATGGCAAGAGTGCAGTTTATTTTTTGAAATCACCCGCTTCGGAGAGTCTTTGCAGATGACACTAAGTTGGGAGGCAGT
>NW_010181103.1:0-503 GCF_000695765.1 Mesitornis unicolor
GAAAGGCTGTGAGTTTGGTTAGCTGAAGGTAATAAAAAAAAAATCAATAAAATGTTCTAATTTGAAACAACTCCCTGACCTAGACACTTAATACAACTGCATAATGAGTAGTGCTTTTCCTCTAACATGCATTGCATGTGTGCAGCTCAACCCAACTCCTTCAGTAATCTGAACAGATCAGTCATGGACCAAAACTATAAACTCCTTAAGGATGGGCCTGTTGGACCCTGTTTTTGCCTTGTTCCCAGTTTCTTAGGAATTATATGCTTCTGCTAAAAAGAGGAAAATAATTTCTCAAAGCGCAAAGCCTTCAGAGAAGAAAGCACCCCTGAAAAAAGGTGCTCAGGCCTTTCACACTTGAAGAAGAAATGCAGTAATCACCATTTTTTTTCATTTTTTTTTAAATTTACATTTATTTTCTTCTTTAGAGGAACATACCTGAGAGTTCGAAAATTAACCCTCTAAGTTGCCATCTGGGCTCCCCATCAAATGCTCTTTTCTGC
>NW_010181104.1:0-29791 GCF_000695765.1 Mesitornis unicolor
ACGAAGGATTGACACGGAGTAACGTGCGAGAGTGTAATACAATTATAATTTGTTTGGAAAAGATCTTTAAGATCACGAAGTCCAATTGTTATATAGAAAGCTGAATTTTTTAGTATAAAACAAACTTGTTTATGAGAATAATTGGGTATTCAAAGCAGGAGCCATCAGGAAGGATTAATTGGAGGACTCCTAAATAAATTTCTTTGCATTCCCTAATGAGCATGTCCTTGAGAAGAAGTTACAAGACTGATAAGAGGCCAATCATCCAGCCCAAAGAGGTGCCAAAAGTTGAACTGTTGCCTAATGAGGATGAAGTCAGCAAAAACTGAAAACTGGGGTAAAGGTAAATGCGGCAACTTCCTGGCACCACTGACTCAAGAAACCCCCCGACCCAAAGGAAAGTGGACACTGTGCATGTGGACTCATTAGCATGAAAAGCATGAAACAGACCAATGGAAAGTAGATTAAGTAATTTTGTACCAACTAATGTACTTTTAGGTGAGGATCAATTAAAAGTAGATTAAGTAATTTTGTACCAATTAATGTAGTTTTAGGCAGAGTTTTGCTAATCATGTATTAGGATAAATACAGTGTGGTTTGCACAGATGGTGTGCTTGATTTGTGGCAACTCTGAAATAAACAATGTCTCCTCTCTAAACATACTTTGTGTGTTTCGGGAGTTCTTTCAGATAACACAATCATCAACTGTGCACTACTAAACCATGTCTCTAAGCACCTCATCTACCCGTATTTTAAATACCTCCGGGGATGGTGACTCCACCACTTCCCTGAGCAGCCCATTCCAGTGCCTGGTAACCCTTTCAGCAAATAAATTTTTCCTAATATCCAACCTACACTTCCCCTGGTGCAACCTGAGGCTATTTTCCCTTGTCCTATCTCTTGTTACTTGGGAGAAGAGACTGACCCTGCACCTGGCTACACACCTTCCTTGTAGGTAGCTGTAGGAGATAAGTTATCCCCTCAGCCTCCTCTTCTCCAGACCAAACAACCCTCAGACATTCCTCACAAGCCCCATGCCCCAGACCCCTCACCAGCTTGGTTGCCCTTCTCTGAACATGCTCTAGTGCCTAAATGTCCTTCTTGTGAGGGGCCCGAAACTGAACAGAGTCAATCCCAGCAACTTTCTGCCTAAAGCTGGCATTGTAAGCTCGGCTTTGCACCCTGGAAGGTGAGGACCGAGAGCTGGGTCAGAGGGGGCGACCTGCCCTCGTTTCCTTGTGCCAGGCTGTCGGGGATTGCTGCACACCCGTGGTTGCATGGCTGCCCCTCTCTGCTTGGCCCTGCTCTCACCGAAGGTAGCATGAGGTCAGACTGCAGCACCAGTATTGGCAACAGCCATTTTTACCACAAAGGTCACACAATTAGGAAGGTCAGAAGAGGCATACCTGGTACGCGGAACAGGAGTTATAACAGAAAGGTTTAGTGCTACCTGTATTCTATAGAGCTGCGTATGAGTAACACACCTTCTTCAGCAAGAGGAGTGGAGCTCAGAATTCATGTTTCTGATGCTATTTACTCACAGAACTAAATTCCTCAGCTGTTTCGTTACAATTACTATGGTTCAGCTATTGGTACATATTCTGAGGTTCCCTACCCTAAGTCCAGGCTATCAATTTTCTTCCTGGAGGACTTTGAAAAACCAACTGCTTTACATTTATAGCTGGGAAGTTCCCTAGAGCCTAGTACAAGCTAGCTATGTGTTACTCTCCAGCACCTTTTGTTGATGTTGGAAACTAAAGTGATCTTCAGCCTGATTATTCAAATCATGTGTTTTAGTTAGCATAGGTAGCTAACAAGCTTAGCATGAGTAGCTAGATTGCTGAAGCCTTAGGCCACAAGCTGAACCTAGGCTGAACTCTTTCTTAGTCACAAGAAGAACGGTGGGGAGTAGTTTTGCATGGTTTTGACATATACTGACCTAACATTAATAAGATTATTAAGTAATATTAATGAAGATTTTATGAGCAGCAATATAAATTAGAGTGACTGTTATGATAAAAGGAAAAAAAACATTGTTTCAAGAGACAGCAGGAAACAGATGAGCATCAGGTGCAGATGGAACAAAAAGATTATGAAACTGTAAACTGGTGGAGTCACCCACATCGAAACTCCAGTCATCAAAGAAGAATCGTAATGGTTAATCATTAAGCAATGTGATTGGACATGGGCTTGCTGCATGGTCAGGGGCATGAACAACTGAGGGAATAGATTGTGAGGCTTGGAAAAGCACAGTGAAATAACTGAGGGGGTCCTTCGTGGAAGGGGCCCAGCTTGAGCTGAAATAAACCACATAGAGCCTAGGGTTGGGACTCTCTTTTAATAGTTGTCCTCCCAATTTTTCATTCTGTAATGTCAAATTCCTATAGCTGGAGGGGAGCTGTGTTTTTGGTGCTGGACAGCTAGGAAAAAGCCACCAAAACATCCAGATATGTAGGTACACATTGCAATAGAAAATAAAAAGCCTAAGATAATTCATGGTGACTGAAAAGCTTACAGGCCCCTTACTCTTTAGTTGAGAAGCAGCCTTCAGCAGACCTTGAGGGAAACACTTTCCTTTGCTATCTTCCACAAAACCCTTTTTATTTTCTTTTCACTTCTAGCTGGGGCTTCAAGCTGTTGCCCACCAACATCAGTGAGACTAAGTATTGAGGTTGCAAGGAATGCATCGTGCCTGCTCAGAGAATTATAATGGAAAAAATGCCTCAGCTTTTATCTGGAAGTGTCATAAGTTTTGATCAATCATTTTTCTCCTATCTGCATGCTTCCTTGATTGCTTTGATCTGTTTGCAATAATAGGATCCAAAGCCCTGATCTGCTGAGCAATCACCACTGCTCTTGGCCTCACCTGAAGCTCTGGGAACTGGTCACCAGGAGACAACCAGTATTTAAGTGAAGGAGCTGCATTGGTACAGTAATTGCAAAAGATGGAGGTTTGCTGTTAGTGCCAAACATAAATGGCCAACCTTGCCATTCTTAAAGCAGACACCTAAGACACATTTAGTGTTGCTAGCTGCTATGCTACAGTATTTCACAGCATACATGCAGCAGGCAGCAATGACTTTTAACAGTGCAACGGAACATTAAATTTAGACTAGATATAAATAAATTCTTTACTGTGAGGTGAGACATTGGCACAGGTTGCCCAGGGAAGTTGTGGATGTGTTCAAGGCCAGGTTGGACAGGACATTGAGCAACCTGGTCTGGTGGGAGGTGTCCCTGCCCATGGCAGGGGATTGGACTGGATGATCTTTAAGATTCCTTCCAATCCAAACAATTCTGTGATTCTGTGATTAGCAGCTTCTGAGGAGCAAGGTACAACACAAAACATTACAAAAGATGTGCAGACTACAGATAAAAGATGAAACCTGTAAAGCAGCTTTCACAAAGTCATTGAAACCATATTCCCTTGGCCTTACAATGTTCAAGCTCAGTTTCTTCCTGCCTAACAAAAAGGCAGTACATTCAGGACATTTGCTCTGAACATATAATAGTATATGGACTGAAGGTTGGAAAGCTCTGGTGCACAGAGAGAGGTTATTAAGCAACAGCGGCCCCTAATTTCCTGGAGAGAGGCACCCCTCCATACAGGGTGTCATTGCCTGTTGGTCAATCAATGATCCCAATGCTGCAGCAGGAGCTTCCTTCATCTGCTTCATGCAGTTCTTCCAGAAACACAGATCCTAAAACCTTGTCCCACAGGACTGAGATCCCAGAGTGGAAAGCTTAAGAATTCAAAAGATAGGGATGTACGAACTGGAGCAGTAGGGAGGATTAGGGAGATGGTAGTGCAGTCTTTTCCTAGGCAAGCGTAGGGGCTAGCACAGGCTTGCACTGAACCACTGTTGCTGGGATCCAAACTGAGGTGTACAGAGTTCTGTACAGAGCCCTCATCCATCAAAATTGAATTTGAGAGCTTTTACAGAATCAGATACAAATTAAAGTTGGTGTGTGAGCAGTAAAGGCAGTCTGAAAAAATGAGAATTGCATTTGAAAAGGTATTTCAAAATAACATTTAATATTACTAGAAGAATTACATTCAAATACAGTATCAAATACACTTAACCATTACTTAATGCTCCATGTTTCAAGTTCTGCTGTTCTTTGACAGTTACCTTGGTTGCACCTACAATTTTTTTCCTTCAGGAAAATGAATCCCTTTTCAATATTTAAATACTTCTCCCTCTGTGTATCGTGCACTGTGGCTATGCTATCTCAAAGCAGAAGTATCCAAAAGAGGGTGCCAAGCTTGGTTATTCTGAAAACAAGCAAAGAACTACACAGCAAAGCAAAAAGCATTTTTTTTTCCAGTTCTTGATACTGAGTTCTAGGCGAAAGTTTTTCAGATTCATCTACAGTTAAGTTATTCTGATTTGGCAGTACCAGTGTTAGAGCAGCACAACCCTCCTTCATGTGCATTTAACAGCAGTAGCGTAAGAAGTAAAATGACTACAGTTAGTCCCATGCAGAAAAGGAATAAAGTTACGCTGCTAGAGGTAACTTTAGGCCCATGTAACTGTGCCCTTCCACCACCTGAGTGGGACTTTTTTAGTTAGCTTTTTCCCTCCTTATTCATACCCTATTTATGATACAAGATCTGCTTATAGATTTAATTTTAAAGAACTTTTTTGTATTAAGAATTAGATTCTGCTGCTGTGAAAGGATTCTGCAAGTCTCAAATGTCTGAGGCCATTTAAAGCAGGCATCTGCAGAACCACAGGACAAAGGTAAATGTAGGTATGAAGGCAGGAGTTAGAAGCAAGTGGTATTTTTGTAGAAGGTAAGTTAGACAATTAACAGACTTAAGTTGCAGATTCTATTTTTAAAGTTCACAACCATAGCTGGGGGGGAAGTGACTGATGTCCAATCTCCTGCACATGTGAAGTACAGGCAGCCAGAATGGGACATTCCCTTTCAAGGGGAAGGATGACAAAACCATCAAAGTAACTGGTTACTCCAGTTAGCAAGGAAACTATGTGAGAACACAGGTTTGTAGCTTATGGGAGAATGTAAAACAAAAGGTTTGACGTCCAAAAGCTCTTAGACTAATAGCCCATTTGACAGCAACTCATCAGGATTTTAAGGGAAATACCCAAGTCTGGAATGCAACCACCAGAAAGCTGAAAATAAAACTAACAAATCATCCTGAGTATTAACAATATTCCCTTTAAAAATCATAGAAGATATGGAAGTAATGAACACAAACATTTCAAAAATATCCTGCTCCAATTTTCAAGCAATACTTTGAAAGGCTAACTTTTCACTTGTTCTCATTCCAATAATATTAGAGATCATTAATAAATTACATTAATACAAATAATTCACATTCTTAGTGACTACAGAGTATAACACTTCAGTCTATCACTTAAATGTAAAAATGCATGTAAGCTATTTAAGTTTAGCATAAGCCTACTATAGTATTATCTTCATACAGCATTACAGCATTATCATCGTAAAGCATATTGTTCAGTGTTTCATTATTTTAGTATAATCCAAAGATGAGAACATCATATGCCTGTAGGTAAGAAACACTGCAGAGTAGCCTTCCATGCTTCTTGTGTGAGTTCTGAAAAAAATAAATCCCTGACCTCACAAACTGATGACATTAAACCATATATTCTGTATGTCTTTTTGAACTTCGCAAAATCAGGAGTGATGAAGTCAATACTCAGCTCATTTACCTCAGCTGCGATGTTCCAAATACCAAAAGTCGCATGTACCAGTCTGCAGGTGTATCCTACAAAAACAATTTAGCTGGAAGCAAAGGTATTTAAAAAAAAAAAAAGAGCAGACAAAGCATTTCACCATGAAAAATATGGTAAACTTCCCCTCCCAGACAAATCAGCATTGCAAATTCATTCAGATAATCCACCAAATATGAAAATTCAATGCAGTCCACCTCTTCATTTAAAAATGTTCTACTAAGCCTTTTGCTGTATGTGTTCCTACCATGGTGATTATCTGCTGGCCATCTGAAGTGTCCTTCAGCCACACAGCTGTGTTGTTTGGTGGTAGAACTAATCCCTCTCTGCCTGGTCCTGGGCGGTGGTAGCAGTGCATTCCAAAATAAACTGCACCTTGACCATTACTGTAGTCATGGCACTGTGATAATCTCCCTGCCTCTTTTAACACCTAGGAACAGCCAAATACATTCTTTTGTACAAAAAACATTCTTAAAAAAAAGGAATTTTCTTGTCATCTTAATTAGGCTGTTGGTATGCAGCAGTTTATATTTTTACAGAATTATCTTCATTTAGTTGCATTTCAGAAGTTGCAAAGTGAAAGAACAAAGTATTTTAATTTAAAAAACGGAATATTTTTAGTCAGTTAAAATAAAAACTCCTCAAGCAATGTAAATTACAAAATGTTACTGCATAGGTTTGTCTTGTATGCATGTGTTTGTCTTTTATTTAGGATTCGCTGATCCTAAAGAATGTTATAGTACAGAGTTGAAATTACAAACATGGTAAGTCTGCAGGTATTTGCACAATGCTAAGACTTATAAAATACATCTGTTTGAGATTTAGGTGATTTGTTTAGAAGTTCATAAATTTTAGGACAAGATAAAGAAAGTAGAAGCAGGCTTTAACCTCAGGAAACGGCTTATCTGCAAACTGATTGTACACTGACATGCAATATTAGCTTTTTCTTAAATTTACTTTTGGAACACAGTTCCAAAAGCAGTTTAAAATACTTAAGAAGTAACTGAATAAATGGTACAGTTGCTACTTTCACCAAGTCAAAAATAGTCTTCCTGTATTTACAAAACCTCTTTAATCCTTCACATTGAAAACAAGTAAAATAATACAATAACTATGATAAATTATCATTAAACTATACTTCAACCTCCAGGAACTGAAGAATCCTGCTTTTTAACACCAATTCAGAGGCCTGGATTACTGAAGAGCACTCCACGACAGCAGGAAGAAAACCCAAAATGTAGTTTCAAAAGTGGGGAAAAAAAGAGTAGAAGAATTGCAGTAAAGTTTTCCCTTTTCTCTCTATTTATTCACCACAAGTGTCTGATGTGCATCTTAACTTTCCATGTTTTCAAGGAAGTCACATTCAACACTCTCTTCCAGCTGTTGCAAGATCTTTATGCCATTGCTGCCAACACAGTCCGCAGAGAGAGATGCAGAAGGATGTGAATTTTGGGACTTGCTCCCGTTTGCTGTAAATGCGCAACACAGAGTCTTGAAGAAGGGCATAAGCTGGGTGATGCTTGATATAGAGCGGAAGTTCAAAAGAGGACATCTGTGCTTCTTGGAAATCCTTTCAGTGTTGTTTGTTTCCTGTAAGCAAACAAACTGAGATTTACTAAGGGTTTTGCCTTAAGACACAAAGTTGTTATGGCTTGTCTGAACCCTGCACTAAACAATTTTTTTTTCGTACTAACAGATCCATAGCCTACAACTGAATCAATATGTAAATCGTACAGATGGTATACTGAGTTACTTCTTTGTTTGGATTCGGGATTCCATTAAATGGAAGTCCTCCAAGTCCAGAACACAGCAAATTTAGACTAGCCTTCAGAATCAGATATCAAACAACAACAGAATGCAGATATCTCTGAGAAATACTAATGCCCCTATTTCCTTTTCTGGAAGAGTTAATATTCAACCTTCATGGTAATTTAAAATGCTATTATGGTAAACTTTTTTGACAAAGTACAGCATGCTCTTTTTTTGTAAATACTGGTCCCGTCTGAAACAAATTGTTTTCACTGGGTAGTTGTGGGCAGATTTAAGGGAACAATAGGAAAACTGCCAATTGTTCCCTCATTTAAAAGCAATCTGACATCTTCAAGATATATATATGAAAGCAGGCAGATAATTTTTAAAAGCCTCATGAATCTCATTAGAATATCTAAAAAACCTCTTGCCTAACTTAAAATCTCGTCACTTGTTTAGAAAAGTAAGTTAATGGATTAAAAAAAAAAGATTCAAATGAAGCATTCTTTCTTTACCCCATATTTAATCTTCAGCAGATCCATGATTCTTACAATGTGTGGTCTGCATTCCTGATGATTTTCTACCAGATGAGAGGTCACAGTAGATAACTCTGTGTCCACTTCTGGGACAAATGCCCATTTGTACCTGAAACAAATGGATTACTTGATAAGAAAACAGGCAGAAGAAATTCTGTATTTGGATCATAAAGAGTTTAGTAGAGCAATGGCTGTTTACAGAAAGAGCTGTCATAATTATAATTTTATGCTACTACCAGAGCCAAATAGAACGGACAAGAGTATTACTATTATGTCAGTATTTAAATGCTAGTGGCTTCAAAAACTCCCGAAGCGTGCAATGGAAAAACAAAGAACAATCTCGGTCTTTCTATTTTTCCAATATTTTTCAAGTTAAAGAACTTCCTAATGAGGATGGTGAAATACTCCTACACTGACAAGACCAAACTGTTTTGCCAAATACTCCAAATTACATTTTTGTGAGTATCAACGTCTGCACTTGTAAAAAGAACTAAGGGCAAAATTAAGTCTAGAAGAAAATACATCTGGAATTACTTTGAAGGATAAGAATGGTAAAAATCTGGAGAACAGGTAAGTAATTAGAGAACTTACATTTGAAACAACTGCATCCTGTCAGGTGGAAATGAAAGTGCTGTGTCCAAAAACTTACAAGCTGATAAGTACAAAGACAGCTCATTCTGCTGTATGTCAGATCCACTGCCATCACCCGAGACTTTCTGTTTGCTTATTTTGCTGTTGCTCCTGTGTTAGTTACAATTAAGAAATGTACCATTAAGACATAAATCCACTAAATGTTTTTCATTTAGCAAAAGGGAAATATACACATTTACACAAATGGGCACTTGGACCTGTGCACAATAAAAACTATTTTTATTCTGTATGAGCACTGTGATTAATATAAAAGGCTGTTAGAAGAAAAATCTAAAATATTCAGAAAAAATGCCTACATGTTAAAATATTCAAGCACTGACTCACCATCTCTCCTATTTTTGTATGCAAATAATAAGTACCCTTGTTTTGAACATACCACTATTTTAGCTGCTGAAAAAAATCCTAAACTATGATTCATCAGTACCAGAAATAGGCAAGTGCAATGACAAAAAACCTGTTCTCTCCTCTCTATCCCAGAAAATTAAATAAATTAAAAGATGCAGATACAGAAAAAGCACAATCGCTACCAGCTTTCACAAGTTCTCTGTCAGTCAAATAGTAATTCTTACTTTGATGGTTCTTCATCCTCAGTTAAATCTTCTTCCAGTTGTAGAAATGCCTGAATCTTTAAAGAAATAGATTATTTATGGGAATGCTGAAATGCTGATACAAGTCAATCACAAAAAAAGACATGGTTCAGATAGTATAAGGAACCACAGACTCTTTGTTTACTCTTGCAACAAATTAACAAATCATGCAAGAAATTACATTAGCAACAACAACAAAATTAATCAAAAAGGTATTTCCAAATGACAATGTTAATTATTTTCCCAGATTATGAAACTAATGTAAAACTATGAAAACATTTCCTTTTTCAAACAGGGGGGTGTATGTGGGAGGAAGATAAAGGTGAAATGGGAAAAAACACCCACTAATTAGTTTCAAATTACTACGTATTCCTTACCAATTCAGTTACCATAATTGGCCACAACGAGGTTAGGTGTTGAGGAGAAATCCTTAACAAAAGAACTCTGAAGAAGAGAAACATCTGTGCGGCAACTAAAGAAGTCTGCCCAACTCGGAGGTTCTCTGTCAGTCGTTCTGAAATAAACATTGAAAGAGTAATAAAAAAGTAGTATTTTCCTGAACACGTGTTGTTCTGGGAAATAAAAAAAATAGAAGGCAGGAAAGTAAATTTTGTGCTTTATCACCAGCTTTGGGTTCAGTCCCTTGCACTTTATTAACAAAACTGTCATTCAGAAGTCTGAAGACTTGGCAGTTTTATACTGGACAAAATGTTGTCAAAACTGACATTTAAGGAAATCAACAACAGCTGAAGAGTGGCTGGAAGCAAAGGCTTTGGAACTCAGATTCCTGCCTCCCTCTTAATAAGATTATTTGTTAGAATTCAGAGATTCACAGCATCATAAATTTTGTTAAAAACTTTTGAAAAAAATGGAGGTACCTGTTGGAAAATAGTTGCCACTCCTTTCTCACAAAATTTATGTATGTGTTACAGCTGAATAAAAAAAGCAGAAGAAATCACAAATCTTACCTTGTATTAAGGGAAGATAGAGATGATACTGATCAATCTCTCCACTGAAGACAGCGAAAGCTTGCCGCTTTAACAACATCGCTTTTTGCTCAAAACTTGGGTATAGTTTTAAGGCGCTGCTCTGCATATCTATAACAGAGATAAGGATTAGTTCTTACCTACCATAAGAACATAAAAGTGTTTTGGGACAAAAATAATTCCTATGTCCCGAAGCCGTTTAAAAAGAAAAGCTTTGGGTCTACTGATTGGTGAATTAGTCTTGCATTGTAAACCTTCAACTATTCTTTTAGACGATCTGAAAAAGAGGCTACAGTTACTTTTTCTTTTAAAGCTCTAGGCAAATTTAAAGGGTTCTATACCACCCTTTCCCCCAGGACTTATTCTTCTACGCTCTCCTCACGCCTGAGTTAGAGGTCAAAGCACCTTGCTCAGAAGTTTGCTGTATTGGTGCACCACATTTCTACAGCTCAATGCCAGTATATAGACACCTGCAAAGTTAGCCAAAGTCTCCTTGCTTTCTAATAGGGAACAGCTACAAAAGGTCACTCATCAGCAACTTGAAATGATGGAAAAATGTGAATGTGGGAGTCCAACGTTAGCACTCCTAGACCATAAATACTTATGCGTGCTTTAGGCATGACCCAAATACAGAATTAACTTAGCACTGCTTTTAGCTGTGGATAAAGCTGACAATAGAGTCAATTATGCAGATGCAGCATAGTCTGCATTTTATTGATAAATCAGTATATTAAAAATGCACCCAATAGCTCAAATGCAAATAGATTTCAAATTAACATAGATATAAGTTAGCAGTAACTGATACTTACTCATCAAATCTTTAAACATAGTTTTCTCATGTGTTAAAAGATGATCAATAATCGATCTCCAACTGAATAAGATACAGAAGGAATTAGATAACCAGAGAAAGCTTTGGTACAGATTCACCTCAGAAAAGATTTTGATCAAACATTTCATACAAGGAAACAGTTTCCAGATGGTATTCAATATGCAGAGACTTACATGGTTTAACACATACTACATTCTAGGTCCTCCAGCTCTACAGTATGCAGTTCCCTAATCACTAAGAGGGATATCAGCATAACAGAAGTTAATTCTTATGCACTATAATAAAAACTTAAGTACTTATAATATATTTAGTAGAGAATCAGTGGTTGAGAACCATTTTGAACATTATTACATTCTGTAAGAAAATACTGAATAGATTTTTCTTCCCAGTATTAGCCATTCTCCTTTAAAGCCTTTCTTTGCAAATTCAGAATAGAATCTGGGAGTACTACAATGTCATGTCTTACTGAGTGCATGAAGCGTCCATCTGGAAAAAAGCTGGATCCATATACAACTCGAGAACTTCTTTTTTCCAGGCTCGCTTGGTATAGGCGTATCCACTCAATGAGCTGAGCAACTGAGCACCAGCACGAAAACTAGGAATGTTGTAGGCACTGAGGGAAGAGAACAATACTGACAAATATATACATCTATTTTAAAGTTAAGTTTATGTAACCAGAAAATAAACTCCAGGGTTCCCCAGAACTTCTAACCAAATTCTCTCAGTAATAGGCTATGTCTACATTAGCTCATAACTCAGAGCAGCAGAAGATAAAAAGATCAAAGCAATTTGTGCAGAAGCTTCTCCCATTTCCAGTGCACCTGGTTTGGGGAGATATTTTCAGATTAGACATATCGCAGCACAGCACTGCCTGTCTCCAGTACAGGTGTAGTACAAAACTTCCCCAAAAAGTTTCCTATAAGCTTTGCATCCTTGTCAGCAAATCCTTTTAGAAGTTACCACAGTAGGCTTCATCTGTCATGCAGATAACTTTACAGTTACACTCAAATTACGTGTCCGTTCACATGTCATCATCACCTGTATAAAAATCTCATGCATAAGCCTTTTTCTCCTTGTGCTGCCCTATGCACCATCCCACTCCAAATTTGGACACTGTGCTCTGCAAAGGACAGTAGGGAAGGAATGCTGGGCTCAAGGCAAGGGATCCTGCATGAACAAATGCTTGTCCTCTGGCACTCAGTTTCACTGAGGACACAATTGCCAGTGTCCTGCTATGAATCCTTGCTGCAGTAACTGCTCTGCCCATAACTGAACAAAGGTTTCAGGTTAGGAAGGTGGTGCTCAGACTGACAGGAACATGACTTTTGGTTGAGAAGGGATGCTGTCAAGGCCTTCTGTTGTGAGCTGGCACCACACTTTCACAGATGGCTTTAGCAGCCCCTGTGTTTTCAAGGCAGGGTGGCGGTGGAGGGTACTGCCTTTCCATGGAGCCCTGCAACCAAACTCCTGCCAATCTGGGGAGGACAGTGGCATGAAGACTATAACCTTGGAGGTTATAGTCCAACTGCTGAGAGTGTGTATGAGTGATGTGAAAACCATACAGCCCATCTATGGGCCTGATGGGGGCTCCACATTCATAACCAGTGACCATCTTGTTAGGGTTATGGCTACACAGATCACAGGGACTGCTGGCCTTGCCAGTCTGACACTGGAGAACTGTCAAGGGCTACCTCTAGGCATCTCAGCAATTTCATCAGGACTCTGATACCCATATCTTTTGAACCATCAGTCTCAGACCAAAGAGCATGGTAGCATCTTCTGTGCAAGAAAAAAAAGCTGTCTGAACCCTGGTGTTCAGATCTCCATTTGCACTCCAGAAGTCATCATTTATCCCTTGCACCAGTTCACAAGGACGTCCTGACAGCAGTGCTGTCCACACCAATTTTAACTGTGCTGTTTCGACACATGGGGCAGAGATGGAACAAGTGTTTGGCTTGCAGCAGGCCAAGCATGGCAGCACGATGCCAGCATTCCCATGAACAGTTTCAGTGGTGGCTGTATGCAGGGTTTTCCATATCTGCTGCAAATGACGAGGGCACTGGATGCACGTGCACAATGGTATATGCCCTAGTCAAGAAAAGTGATGTACACTCCATACATCAAGAATCTGACTGACTTGGTTAAGAGTGAAGTAGGTAAAAAACATTGTAATGAATACCATGGAAAATGCACAAATGTAATGAATAGAAAAGAATAACTTCCAAAATCTCTCTGCATCATTTTGAATCCATTCCCCTTGAGAGCGAGCATGGATATGTCTTCAAACCATGCTGCATCCTGAGGCTTGCTGGCTTTAATGGTCGCTTCCCAGTGACACTCAAACCATCATCCCTTTTAGGCATGCCTAGTTCTATCTTCCCTGACCCGCTATACCCTTTTTTGCTCTTTACTCTACACTGGCTAGTGACTTTGACTGTGACCTAAGTAATGCTTGAGACAATCCCCACTACCCTGTGCACCTGTGAACTGTGGCTGATGCTCTCCCACAGCTCAGTATAGATTGATCTGCTCAGAAAAATGTGGTAGCCAAAAGGTAGCAGCCAGGAAGAGGGGAAGCTTCATAACAGCTACAGCAGGAGCAGCAGCAACTCAGAAAAATGGAACTGGTGGCAAGCAAGGAAGAGAGCTGCTAGAAAAAGGAGGATTTGCTTTCTAAGAGATCTGTGAACAGCACTGGGAGAAAGGTGGGGAGAGGAAGGTTGAGGAACCAGAACCAACTGATAAGGCTCTGGAAGATGGAAAGGAAACCCTCACAGTAAGGAAAAGTTCTCCTCTCCCTCCTCCTGCCTTTGTAGGAAAAGGGTTATAATCTTCAGCTGACAGAGGATCTGTCTCTCTCGCACATATGCTTTTGGCTGAAAAACTAGGCAGAGTATAGAGAGATACTGCATTCCTCCTACTTCATGATGGGTCCTGTGACCTGCCCAGTTGTCTGCTACCCCATCTCACAGCCTCTCTCCATTACCTAATATACACAGAAAGGGAAGCTTTAAGTAAAGGCCAAAAACCCAAATGGAAGGAACACCTACAGCTAAACAGAAACAGCTGTCACAAAGCAAAAACATCAAAAGGTTTCAGTTCCTGGGGGAAATACAGGTCATATCTTACTAAAATGGAAACAGGGGAGAGGACACACAGAAGAAAAAGCAAAAGCCTTACAGCGTAGTCAAAAAAAATCAGACGTAAGAAAAAAAATCACATGTGCAGAGAGAGAAGTCACCTGTGGTTGCGTAGATAAGGAAATACATAATAAAGCAAACGTGAAATCAATGGCACAGCTTTCTCCTTCTCGTCGCTCCGGTAAACCATGTCCAAAAGAGAAGCAAGAACCTTAAAAATGAAAAAAATGTCTCTTTAAACCTCTAGTTGGTATTTCTGACAAAAGGGGAAAGCATGCCATATTTCAGGCTAGAATGTGTGTGCACATGGGATGCCTCAATAAAGTTTTCAGCTCCCATTTAATCTACCAGGAAAAGCTAATGTATTCCTTTGCTCAATAATATCAATAAACAACCACCCCACAGATAAGAGCAGCAACTACAAAACTTGTTCCTACTTACTTCTGCAAGGAGAGAAAGAGCTTGGACACTGTATATTGAAGGAGCAGAAGCAGAAACCATTGAAGATGGTGCCACTGACGTATCTAAAAGGGGCAAAATAATTTAGTTTTTCCCTTCAGACATGTTTAAATTTTGCTGTTTCCTAATTTCCTTCCTAAACAGAACTGTTTTTTGCATATCGATACTGCTCTGAAATGCTTCTGGGCATTTTGCCACAGTGATGTATCTCATGCCCCATGCTGTTGTGTCCCACCTATTGCATGCACCTGCAATAAGTTTTCCTCTGTATTACACACAGTCTGCCGTTATTTACTAAACCCACTTAGGCTGACATTGTTTTTGGAAGATCATGCATTTTTTTGGGTTTTACTCTTTGTCTGTATTACTCCTGTCCCACGCAAACTACACACTATCAAACACCTTGTACTCTTCACTGACCTAAGCAGAGGAGAGAACGTAGCAGAAAGTCAGACAAAACCACATTACCATTTGCATCTTCAATGTTGAAGTCATCTGGTAAAATCTGAGGCTGAGCTTTCACTTCTAAATTCCGGCTCAGCCAGCTTGTCTGTTCCAGAGAAGAACCAGCAACAGTCCCTACAGCCTCCAAGATTTTTTGGGTCACCTCCTATAACATAACCAGACAATGTGGCATCAGATGAAAGGTATTGTCACTTGGCCAATCCAGCTAAGTCCTTTTTATATGGAACATGTCAGGAGGATCAGAAGTAGGCACTTTTATCTCTTAAAAACATAAATACTTCTCCAATTTAGCTAACTACTGCTCACTTCAAATAAGAACAGGCAAGAAAATGAGAAGCAGGAAAAAACCTTAAGTTAGCTTAGGATGTTTTAGTTGTGATTTTCCACACAAGCCATTACCATTAACATAAATACCAACTTGGCATCAGTCCTGCCACACTTTACACATTGCTGTCACCAGTCAAAGACAAGATCTAAATTGTTTAGCCCCTCAGAAATGGCATACCAGTGCCTTTATTGTTTTGAACACTGTTCCTTTTTATTCCTTTTACATTTGGAGAACATGAAGTGAGGTAGGACATTAAGTGAGGCAGGGTTTTATGTTATGGCAATCCATCTGTTCATAGTTAGGTCTTTCTCTTAGGGGTAAGGAAGACATAGCATGAAACTATCTGCAAAGTCACACTTCAATATATTTAATTCCCAGTGAAATGAAAAGCTGGTCACTCTTGTGAAACCAAATCCCAAGAATTTAAAGGAAAGCAGAGGTCACTTGTGAAGAGGCTATAAGATGGTGAGATGGCAAAACTGTCTTATTTTAATTTCGCTGGTAAGTCTCTGAAGAAGTGGAGACTTAATTTCGCTGGTGGCACACAGAAGTACTATAACCACAACACTCTCTCACCTCATACATAGCATTACATTGGCTCAGAATCAAACCACACCCAACATAGGTAGTGCATAAACTGTTCTGGTGAAGTCACAATCAGTATATCAAGAGAGTCCTGCTCTACTCCACCCATTCTTTACATAAAAGATGACCTGACAATCATTTACATTGCCAAACACAGCTATGAGTTTCAAGGACAACTATGCTGCTAATTTTCCTAGAGAGCTTTAAGATTTCAATACTTACATGACATGAACGCATGACACCACACTTGTGTTATGATTTAAATTCTGAGAAAAATCATAAAATTATCCAGTGAAAACAGCTTCAAAAAGCCTGTAGTTACCACTGTTATTTCATGCATTTTTGACAATATTTTGTTAGAGACATTCTGTTTATCATGTCTCTCATGTTTGAGTCTCTCATATTTACCAGGCCTAAGCCAAAATGTGTGGATACACAGTCTAAAAGCACAGTTGAATTCAGATACAAAGTACAGATCAAGCCATCTCCACTTTTTCTTAGATGTACAGTGCCAGATTTATGAACTAAAAGGTAGACGTGTATATACACTACCTGCAAGTCTTTCTGGTCTTTTTTGTTTTCTAGAGTAGGTGTCCTCGTCACAAAGTCATTCAGAGTACTGTGGGAAGATCAATTCACTCTGAGTTAGTAATTTGACAGGTCTACTCAATGCATCTATAAACGTTCTTCTCTCTTACACAGTACCTGAGAAGAAGAAAGTGTCCAGGAGGAGCCAAGTTTAACTGCACAGACTCTTTAAGAAGTCCTAATAAGGACTGGAAGTTCTCTTGCAAGGCTGAGACAGGCAGTCTGCCAAAAGAAAATCCCAAAACACACCCAAGTCTGAAGTTAGAGTTAAGAAAAAACAAAAAAAACCAACATACATGGGTAGCTTTGTGGCCTAAAAACTTCTATCAGGATCAGTTCTTTAGATCCTGTCCCTTCTTAACTGATCCAACAACATGGTATAAATATCTGGCAGCACAGGCAATATGCATGCATCAGTAAATGCTAGCAGCGCATGCAGTATGTCAGCCAGCACTGTAAGAGGGCTGGGTCTTCAGGGGGAAGAAAAAAAGTAAGGTTTAGCTAACCACTCCACTGCATGCCAGCTTACTTTATCTCCATAGCTTACTGCATACAGTATATTGTACAATATGATATATCCCAAGATTTCCATATAAGACAAGTATGTGAAGAAGAGCTTTCATCAAAAGAATATTTCCAATTAACTGCCTGACCTACTACATGTCCAGCACAGACTGCAGTCACAGCAGTTCTACTGAATTTAGAAGTTCTCTATTTACTCATTTGGTGCCACAGAACAGGCAAAGAGAAAGATCATAAGAAATTATACAAGTATCTTGCTAATGAGATGCCTGAAGTATGTTGCTCTACTAGTATGAAACGAGGCTTTCAGACTGGCATTGTCAACAGATCAATGGAACATGGTGTCATAAGCCCAGTTATTCTGTGTTCTATCTGTTATTTACCAGTGAAGTGGCAATAACCATTTCCACCATTTAAACACCACTTAAAGGTGTTCTGTGACATAGTGACATGAAGATCAAAGTAAAGCAGAAACAGTGATGCCAGCTGTTAACCTAACCAAAGTCAAACAGAAAATTCTTTTTATATAAGGACTGAATTACCTTTGAATGAAAGCATAACTGAACTGCAGCACTGGAATATCTACAAGAGAAGATTTCTGAAAAATAAAAGCAAAACCACAATTATTTGCCATCAGAAAAAAAAAGGTCCAAGCTCTTGAGTACTAGTGTTCAGTGGTTAGCACACCCTTCTTAGAAGCCACTTGTAATCCAGCAGGTGGCCAACTATGATAAAACAATCTATACAGTAGTACGAGGGAATTCAGAGCTTTAATAGAGGACCCTAGTTCAGAAGCAGTTACATCACTTTGGAATATCTGCTACAGTTTATTCAGAGACGTAGAAGCTCCTACAATGGCATACATAGTGGTAAAACTGCTTTCCTTGGAAGCCAATTGAAATGCAGCAGACTCAATGTTAAGTATATCTAACTGTTGAGATAAGGGTAGAAAGATAGAAATGCGTCACTGAATTGTATATCTGCAGCAGGTTCGTGAAAGTTGCCAGCATCTTTGGTACTGGAGGACTCCACACCTTTTTATAACCAGCAACTTCTCTAGCAAAATATTCTGAAGATCAAAACACAGAAACCCACATTCTAGAAAACATAACTTATGCAGGAATAAAAGAGAATCACACATTTAAAGAAACAAACAAACAAACTTTCCTTCTAACAATATTTAGAAGATAAATCGGAACAGATCCAGAATAGAATATTTTCAGAACATGGACTTATAGTCATGGTTACCTCTTCACCCTTGATTTGTGATGGTTTCTTGACTACCTCTTTGACTAGATGTAATATAGTGTCAATTTTCAATGTATTAAGTGCACATATTAGGTCCACAAGAATAAGCTGAGATGCACTAGCGACTGGAAGAATCTGTCACAACAAAACAAAAGACACACCCCTCAGAACACTGTACCAGGCAAAACATGAACTTGAAAAAACAGCTTTTTGTGTGATTACTCAAATATCAATATTTATACAAAACATAAATTAGTCAAGTCAAATGAAGCATGCAACAATTTGCCATACACAGTCTTCTCCCAACACCTTCATCAAAACAACTTCATTATGCTCAAATGAAAGCAGAAAAGAAAGAGGTGTTCGACTCAGCTTAGTTCCAGAGAATACTACTACTCCTCTGGAATAGAACTGATTTAAGGTCTTTAAAATACAATTGGCAAGTTGCAATGCTAAGATTGCAATCCAGTATTGAAAAAAATGGCTATTACTATCAGGCAAACTGCCACACTGTCCTTTTTATTTGATTACTTATTTAGGTTTAATTGTAGTCCTGATACTTTGTGGAGTTACATATAAATAAGAGCATTTCAGATTTTTTAGTAGCTTGCCGTTGTCACACGTAAAAAAACCCAAATAATCTATAAACATGCCCAGAGTTTAGAACTATCTTATAAATGAAAACTCCATAAAAGAGTCTGGTGCAATAAACACCTGAAGAAAAGTACAAAGATTAGCATCTACAGAGCCATTGTACTGTCTACCCTTTTATACGGGTCCAAATCATGGGTCATCTACCGCCACCACCTGCGACTCCTCAAACGCTTCTATCAGCGCTGCCTCTGTACAATCCTAAACATCCATTGGACTGACTACGTGACTAACGTCACTGTCCTTGAACAGGCAGGGGTCACCAGTATTGAGGCCATGCTGCTGAGGACGCAGCTGCACTGGGCAGGGCACGTCTCCAGGATGGAGGATCACCACCTTCCTAAGATTGTGCTCTGTGGTGAACTTGCCACCAGCTGCTGCAACAGAGGAGCCCCAAAGAGGAGATACAAAGACTCCCTGAAACAATACCTCAGTGTTGGCCATATTGACTACCATCAGTGGTCCACTCTGGCCTCCAATTGGGAGACATGGAGACACACCATTCATGACGCTGCTGTCTCCTTTGAGAATGCATGTAGAATAGGTCTCGAGGAGAAAAGACAACGCAGAAAGAACCGCACCTTCCCAATACTGTCTAAGGAGACTTTCCGCTGTGCCCTTCGCAACCGGACTTGCCTATCCCACATTGGCCTTTTTAGCCATCAGCGTGCTTGCAGCAAGCATGGGTAGTGTCCTTCCCTTGTTTCGCTCATGAAGTCTAGCCATGCAGGCAAATGTAACAATTGCCTTTACACTGGAAAAATAGAGATGTCTTTTTTTAGTTTCACCTTGTTTTTACTTTGACTCCTATGAGGTTTCTTGCTGTTCCATACTGCTGCAATTGCTGCCATCAACTGGATTCCAAGTTGTGCTGTCAATGGATTCATGAAGTCCAGTATTTTAGTTCTTAATGTCTGTAGAGAGGAAAAAACCCCAAAACTGTCAGTGCTAAACTTTGTAAGACAAAGACTATCTCATAGCCTGTAAAACATTCTTCCTTTTCTCAAGATGTTCAGAAAACACACAACAACAAAAGAATCTCTTTATATACTTGGCAGTCAGACCATTTTTGATGATTTATTTATGAGTTAGTGTATCCTCGTTACAGATGGAAGACACATTTGTTGGAAAACAGATTGCAAAATAGAAAAAAAAGTAACTTATGCTATATTCTCTATTCTCCTGCTGATATTATTTCACTGCTGTGATTTACCAATATCCACAGAAAAAGGGAAAAGTCTAGTACTCTTATTCCTTCAGGTATGTTTTACCGCCTGTGGAAGGTGCAAGCAATTCAGAGGCAGTTGGCTCTACAGCAGCTATTAACAGAAGCTCACAGAAAAAGCAAAACATGAAACAGATCAGGTAAGGAGGCAGATAGGCAAAAAGAACAAGGGAAAAATCACTTTTGTATGTAGGTACTGTGCAAGTTTGTAGCTCATGAAATTTCTTTAAAAAATCTTGGTGGCCCAATATCATTCCTGTGGCACAACGGCAAAACTATCCTACAAACTCTATGTAAAATGCACTGGTGAGAGAGGGATGACACGGATGATGAGATACAGAGCAGTTTAAAAGAACTCCTACTTTGGTTGCTTTAAAGTAGACCGAAGAAGAGCCTTTAGTTGTTCCAAAGAAGTCAGTTGGTCTTTTTTGAGAGTCTTCCCTCTTTATAACGCTCCAAAGAAGGGACATTGTATTAACAATGCGAGGCAATTCTTCCAAAATGGCATTCCTAGCGTTTCTCAGGTTTGCAGGTTCAGCTAAACATGATGACTAAAAAAATAAAAAAAAAAATTTAAACACATTACATTATGCACCAGAGAGTGACTGCTCTTATCCTACAATTAGGAGAATTCTGGTCAAATTTTGTAATGACAACTTTAAAAATAATTCAACCATTCTATTTCTGAAATATACTGCTGCTATTAGTCTACTGAATTTGCTGTTTGTTTTTTTGGCAGAGGGAGAACTGATTTGTCTACAAATTTATTAGGATAACATCCTCTTCTGGCAAATGTTATAAGAATAAAAATTGTAGAGAACACATCAGCATGGTATAAACTCAAAAGAAAACAGAAGACTTTGTTAATGACAGAGCAACTGCAGACAAGCTACACAGGACTAATATTAGTGTGACCAAGATCATCATGAACATCTTCTGTTTAAAATTAACTTTCCTGCCTTCAAATAATAATAAAAAAATAGTTCATTCCCCCTCTCTTACACTTCTACTTAGTTCACTTCTTTTGGTGTGCTATGAAGCTTCTTTAAGGTTATCTTCTTATACAACTGCCACTTTACTACTTATATTCAAAAAGGGATGCATACTTTGATGAACTGGTGCTGAGGTGTCAAGCGAGTAGTGTGCATTAAGCACTTACCTTTTTAGTTTGATTAGGGTGATCCAGAAGGCAGAAGTGACCAATGGTTGTCAGACCTTCCAAAAGGGTTAGTGGGTAATCAGGTGTAACATTTTCTCTTTTACAAGTTAAGCTTTGGAGAGGAGGGGAAAAAAACAAAAAGGTTAACAGGTCAACTGGCATTTCCTTGATTAAAAATTCCAGTAGAAATCTGCTTCTATTCAATAGTTAAATGAATACAGGAATGACCAGACAGGATTATCAAAACAAAGGATTCACAAACTGTGCTGTGACAACCCCATTTCCTAACCAAGATCTTTTACAATATTATTCCCCATCTGGCCATTAATCTTTAGTGCTCAATTATTTTTTCCTATGTCTTCCCCTTACTGCCTGCTCTGAACAGTATCACTGTATTTTATTTCTCCCGGGTGTCTCTCCTCAATTAGTCCTCTAAAATCCTCAGTCTTGTCAAAACTGGGAACTTCTTTTTTAATTAGATGGCAGGCAGAAGGGGACAGGAAGTATCACAGCTGCTGGGGCCCTTTCCTCTCTTCCTCCAACTGCAGTGAACCGTGCTGCAACAACACTGCCTCCACCTCTCCTGCGCTCAACGGACAGATGACTGCGTGTGCAGCAGGGGTTGAGGATCAAACTCTGGGAGCTACAACACTAAACCAGTCAGTTACTATGCACTACTTCGTAGTAAGGGGAACTTTTCACCATAACAAATCCCACACTGAAGACTCTTACCTTGCAGATGTTTTTGCAGATGTCTTCACAGCTTCATTTTCATACTGTTTGACAAGGTCATCCAGGTTTTTACATATCTGTACAATAAATGGTGCCACAGTCCAGCCTAAAGACTTCCCAAAATAGGGCAGGGAACATGTGACTAGGCCTACCCAAGAGGGATGCATCCCATAGCCATACTCTGGTTGCAAGCCTCTAACCACAGCAGAGACGAATAATCCCTGTGAAGTTATTGGGTGTGGATAGACATATTGCATTGCACCAATAGCTTGCTGGAAATTCAGAGCCTGCTGCCATTCCTTCGAGAGGTCTGGCTGATTCTCCTGCTCCTCATGAGTCTGTCCAAGATGGTGCTCCAAGACAATCAACACCTGCAAGAGCTTCAGCAACTCAATCTGGAGTGGGTGTTCGCTCCATATTTGATCATGCCCAAAATTGATTAGGCTCTCTTCAAAGATTTCTTCTTCAGGAACATGATTAACTCCATCTGCCATAAGCAGTTCATACCGTTTCTGACTTATGTACATAGATGCCGACAAAGAGAGAAGAACAAACTCCTGAATTTTGCATCTTCCTAGCAAATTGCGTATTAACTCTACATTCTTATTCTCTGCTGCCTTTGCCATGGTAGCCAGCTGACTCATCATTCTGATCAGGACTTCCACACTTTTTACCTGAACATCTCTGTTGCCAAGGACATCTCTGTGTGCGACCTTCAAGTAGCATGGATAATACGAGCGCAGAAAACTGAGACAGAGGTAAGTGAGCAATTCTATTAGAAGAGAATGGGGACACATGGTTGGGGATTGAGTCTGAAGCTTGCCATAAAAACTCTGCCCTACAAGAGCTTCCTGATGGCGAGCTAAGAGATTGTAAATAAGATTCAAATGTGCTGTGGAGCTTGTATCCATGCTTGTACTAGCTACAGCTTCAATAAATTCTTTAGGGTTTGTTTTAAGTACTGCCTCCAGAACAGAAAAAGCATACAATACCCTCTTAGAATCATAAGGCTGCAAATATAACAGCATGTGTTTGAACAGAGCCTCAATCATCTCCTGCTTTTCCTTCTGCTGCTTGAGCAACCTAGAATGGGTAATTTCCTGGAGCTCCAAGTCCACCTCTTCATCACTTGACAGAGACTCTGACGCTTGAGTCCTCTCAGAGTCAGCACGCACAAGGTTTAGTGCTACACTGGACTTGGAGCTTTCAGGAAGGAACGCATTGAGAGAACTCCCATGGTTTGTGGCCTCTCTGCCATCGGATGCAGCGCTGTCGTTGCTCACTTCTTGCAGCTCCAGAGAAGGGGAAAAAGACGACGTATTTTCACTGTCGTGGCCTGTGCTGGTGTCTGCCGATTCTGTGTGCTCACTATTATCTTGGTCACCATCTGCTTCATGTAAAGTTACTGGATTACAAGAGCCATCACTTGCAGATTGTTCAGTTTTTAACTCCGCCTTCTCTGGATCTTTTTCTACTTCTGCCCAAATTGCTTCTCTATCCACAGTAGTAAACTGGCTCAGTGGAAGGTTTTCCTCAGAATTGCTCTCAGAGATGCCAGACTCTTTCAAAGAGGCCTTTTTCTTGCAAAGCCAATCACGCATATCTTCTGGAAAAAATATGGTTTTTTTTTAGAAAGAGCATATAATTGTCCATTTCACATAACATACTTCATGTTGAATAAATCATTGTAAGAAAAAGAAAAAAAAGGGTAAAAGGCTACTCTGCTCTAGTCTACTATTAATTGTAATAACTGGAGCTAAAAAAACCCCTGGATTAAGGCAAGAATTCTCTTTTTTTTTTTTCCCCAAGTGGTAGAGCAGTCCTAACCTACTGTAAGTACAGGAGAATAGGATCAAAACATAAAGCACATGCTGTTTCTCTTATGCTAGATGTGAATATTTTTTTTATGCTTCCTGAGCATAAAAGTTTGTTGAGATCAGGAGGGAAATGAGAAGGATAGCAACAGAGGAATTTTTTTCAACTTTTTTTTTTTTTTGTTAAAGAGCTAATGTTTTCCTTGATTACATGCTGTGGAACAAGAAAAGAGTATATTAGCTCTGTGTTTGTATAGCATCTAATAAACAGGTCCCTATGGATGCTATAAATGTCTGTCATCAAACTATTTGCCAGTCCAGACAGAAAAACAATTATGCAAGCTGCCAGCCGGGTTAACAGTAATGAGACAGACAGGTGACATGGAATTTTCATTATACAAAACTACTGGACACTTCTCCCCTGTCTTCCTGCTCTGCTCCAGAAAACAACCTTGCCTACTTGGGCCAAATGGTACAGCCTCTCTCATATCCATAAAACTCCCAGTAATCCCAAATCTGAACAGACTGCCAGCCTTCTCAGGACTCCGCATTTGGAGCAAACCCTGGCTCCATACCTATCTTAGTCTTTCTCAGTTGCTCCCCACAGGTCTCTGTCACATTTGACAGATTAAGTGGCTCTAAACAGTTCTCATTACAGGTCTTTAAATGGACATCTTCCAGCTGTCAAATTTAGCCTGCCAAGGTAAAGACGCCCTACTGCATTCCCAAATTTGGGTGGCTTCTTCAATTACAAACATTGCTTTCTGCTTCTACATTGTAGCTCTGGATACCTCAAGCCTTATGCCACAAGAGGTCAGCTCTCCTTTTGAATCAAGATGGATCTTCTTTGGGCAAAGACATGAATTTTTAGAAGTTAGCAGAATCAGGGGTTTTTTTTGCGTGCTGTGCCCTAAACAGCAAGAAGTTCCTCACAACCTGTCTGATTATTTTAACATGGTGCTGAATAAAGAAACCTGGTATGAGGGTGCATGGTGTACTGGGGCAAGACTGGGTGGAGAAAGTAAGATTTGCCTGTCCATTCTGCCTACTAGAACAGTTCCTGGACTGACAGAGTCACCAAACTGCTCCTGGATTTCATTTGGTTGCAGACCTAGTTTTGCTCAAGAAGGGATCCTGTGAACAGTGAACACACATGCAGTGTGGATCATCTGGGAATAGCAATGAGAAGTGTGGGACAAAATCCCAGAGCAAAGCAGGGAGCAATCCAAACCAACAGTGTAGGTGCAGCCACTATAATAGAAATGGTCATTAGGCCTTCAACTAGCATGACTTACTCCTGAACTCTATTTTAGGCATCACTAGAGGTTACTTGGATGAGGAGCAATCTATGGAACTGATACAAGACAACTCAGGGTAATAGGATGCCATTGCGCTTCAGAGACTACCTTCAGTAGGTGTTCAGGAGTATGCAATGCTACGTTAGCACTTACAGTTTCAGTCCAAGAACAGTTTTACCTGCTGAATTTTTCTGTTTGATGTAGTGGATGGACGTGCGCTGTGTCTTTGGATGAAGCAGCAGCAGCAGGACTGGTTCAAGAATCCGTGCAACATCATTAAGTGAAAGAGCACGGATCAGCCAGCCCTGTGCTGCGGCACCAATTGCACCATCTGAACAATTGAGACTGTCCAGTACCACAAACAGAGACCTGAATGGAGAAATCAGAACGAAGAAGTACAATTGAAATCCCTAAAAAAGTTAATGCAAACAACAAAGTAGTGGCAGGGAACAGACATAGTGCATGTTCAAGTAAGCACCAGCTCATGTCTGCTAACAATATCTTGATCATGCACATTTTGCTGAGTTGAGGTCAAGTTCACATGTGTTTGTAGAAGCAAGGCCATACATATACTCGCACTCTAGAAGAGCAGTATATTTTAAAGTTCTTCCACATATTTATTTAGAAAGACTTTTAATGCTTTTGTAACATTTTACACAAAGGTTATGATATCATAAATAGGAAGTAAAACTAAAATAAGATTTTTAAATTTTTTTTTCCCCACAAGTAATTGGTTCTATTTTCTTTGGAAAAAGGCTAACCACTCCAAGACAAAAAATGTCTGCTATGCAGAAACTTGTCTGCAAGCTACTCTTCATATATGAAGCTCTTCCTATTTTTACAGACTTCCTTTACACAATAAAGTGCACCATGTACCTAGAGTGCTTTGCAAAAGTAATAGCCCAAGGAAGTTGAAGATCTTCCTTTTGATAATTTTTTGTTCTCTCCACAAAGAGCTTTTCCCCATCTCAGAAAAAAAACCCAGAACAAAGCATGATACAGTTAAATATATACATGTAAGTCCAAGCCAGTGGAAATGGAAAATACCTATCAAAGGACCGATTGTGAGAAGTCACTCTGCTGCCTTGGATCTCTCTGGTCAGATGCCACATGACAGAGAATCTGAACAGTGCTTCCAGCCTTGTCCCCTTTGCAAGGAAACAAGACAGACACATACTTTTTGCAGCATTTATCTCCAAGTAAAGTTTTAGTGATTTTTAAACATCTAGCAGAACAGTTATTGTATAGATTACAGCTAATCCTCAGGTAGTTTGAGAGCGCTTTTCTATTTTGCAGTAGACTAAATCAAAACGTCATATATCCATGTATGCACAACCAAAACTTAACAGCCACAGTATTTGTAGGAGCAAAAAAAAAAAAAGAAGACATGCCAATATACCAAAAATATATTTCAGGACTCTTCTGCATAAACATTTTAGTCTTGGTGTTAGGGAGGTTTAAACGTTGGATGACAAACAGGAAGAGACTGGTATATTAGGTAATGTTTATTATTGGTAATTTTGCTTGAAAGCTTTAAAAATATTTCCAAACTTTTAGAGTTTCAAAATTACAAGAGCAAAGGTACGAAAACAATACCAAAGACTGAAGGTGGCTGTTGTAAGTTTTATGGTGCAAGGCATTTCTCACAAATATACTGGAAGTTATTAAAGTCCTGTTCTGTCATTAAACTAAGTAAGTAAAATAATTAATAACCTGCGCACTTAAAATACAGCTTACTTATTATGAGAACTAAATACTAAGGTGGATACATGGTCAACTTTATGTCGACGTACATTTATAAGGCAATAAAGTTTTTTTAAGTAATAAAGTGTTTTGTAGGAATATGAAGTTTACAAAATCAACACAAAATAAAATTAATTTAGAGTTATTGGTGGAGCTGGGTCAGTTTGGAAATACTGACAAAACCTGCAAGTTTTCAAGTATTACATGATTTGGGCTGAAACTAAAAAAGCTCCAGCATTGACTGATAGAGCGCGTATCCAGGGATTAAGTTTAGCAGTGGTCTTATGATGAATAAATCCCAGCGAATTGTAAAAACATGGACAGAGTCTGTCAGACTCTTAGAAGACAGAGGGACCATAGGGGCGAAAATGTAGGGAGGAAGGGAACTGGAGGCAGTATGGGAAGCACTGGAACAACTCTACAGTGACGAAGGGGCTGCATTCAATACAGGACTTACTTTGTCATGATCCAAAAGCGCGTGGCAGATAATGTCTTCGCAGATATTTGCTGATGGTGCTAAGCAGTGCAGCCTGTAGAACAGTTCCACACAGGCAATATGATGCTCCCGTGTCTCTTTGTTCAGCTGATTCCAGAGAACACAGGCTACTCTCTAGTGAAAAATAACCACCATTATTAATAATAATAGCAATTTCTTCCCTGACCTAAAAGATTTCCATTGCATAAATGCCCTCTATTACCCAAATGGATTTCCAAATCACCTTAGTTTAGCAAAGTGCAAGAATTCAGGTCACACACTCAGTCCTAAAGGAATGCAACTTTCCTACCCTAGCAGGACAGGTAATTCAAATGCGTGTGCACCAGAAGTTAAGAAAAGCATTGTTGCTTATATTTTCTGGATCAAAACTTAATAGATTGTACATGTGTCAGGCACAGCAATTGGAAACACAGCAAGAAAAGGATCTTGGAACCAACCCTCAAACCAACACTAGTATCAATAAATGGTCAAGAGAAGGAAAGCATCTTTGAAATACATATACTCAAAACAAGGAAGACGTAATGTTTTCTTTTTTATTCGCCCACTAGCATTTTGTCTTATTGGAAAACTTAGAACGGTATCTCTGAAAGTTCTCTGAAGCGTAGCTTTCAAGCTAAGGAAACGAAACCTTTCAAGTCAGAAACCCACCCTCCAACAACATGGGCATAAATCCAACCAGCAATTTGAAAATAACCTGCCACTTCTGCACATCCTGTTGGGGAGCGCAAGAAGAATGCAATCGCTTTCAAGGGCTTGTGGAAGCAAAAACCCATAGTGTGTCACTGTAACACAAACTTGCTGCCCTCAAACATCCATGCAAATCACATTTGCTTTCCCACCCCATCCTTAGAAGCTCAGTGTAAATTAGGCAGTAAAAAAGAAAATGAAAATTGACACCTGGTAGAAATCTGTTTTCTCTGAGATGATCTTTAGAACTCCAGGAGCAACGGGAGGAAGGGTGACCATCTGTAGCTTTCCAAAGAAGGGGTTGTGGCCAGACACTTTGTACCGCTTCATTCTGTCTTCTATCACAAGTGCCAGTGACTGAGAATGGTTGATCACCTCCAGCAGCGTGAAGACGGACACGTTCTGAACATAGCAGTCATTCACACAACAGCATATTGTCATTAAGGACTTCAGCCACAGCGGGAAGCTGGCATCACAACCTCCTCAGAAGATACGTGAGAAAAAAAGGTTTTGAATAATCGCAAGGTTATGGTCATATTTCCAAGAATTCTCCAATCAAGCTCACAGGACCAAAACACAAAAATGACTGCCCAAATCCAACTGTCGTGCTATCATCAAGTCCCTTACTTCAGAAGGGACTTATTTCAAAGCAAATTCTTTTAAAGTGATTTTTACAAATTGCTTTAAAGCAAATTTCTCCCAGCAGAAAGCTCTTGGAAGGACTTCAGTAACCCAGTAACTAGATCTATGCTTTCCAGTTCATTCACAACTAGTTTTTACAGCTGCTGTTTTCCAGCTGTCATTGTCAAAAACAACAGAGGTCTGCTGATCCAAGGATGCTCTTTTGGCTAGCATTGAGGCGCACCATTTCAGAAGCCATGAAGCACACAAGGAACTGATATGGCTTCACATCAAATCAAGCTGTCTTTGCCTCTCCTGAGTGAATAATCAGATAAATTTTTATTAAGGCTTGACTGGGGACAGTCTGAAGCATAAGTTTACACTTCTGGCTTCAAAACTAAATGTTTTAACTGCTTTACTACCACAGCAAAACAAACAGTCTTCCTTCCTGACATCAGACAACTTCTGTAACATATTCAACCCAGACCTCCATTATCAGAGGTTCTCACATTTTGGCTTTAAACCTTCCTGTATTCTCCAGGGTGCGCAGTTGGAAAGAATTTTGAAAATCAACTTCCATAATCCTAGGATGATATTGCAAAGAAACACAATTATGAAAACAAGCCTTCTCAGTTCAGCTACATTGCTGACATGGAAGACACTGCAAATATGCAAAAGTGTCCGAGTCAAGCAGACACAGCTCACCCATGTAGATGATGGGCAACATCATCACTTTGCTAAGGAAGACAGCAGAAATTTGTAGTGAGGTAAGGAAGAGAACACAATTTTCTGGTTTCCCACCTCTCACTTCACTACAAACCTACCTTGTAAACTAGCCTTTAGGCCAACAACTGCTCCTGCTAAAGCAAGTGAACTTGAATTCCCAGAACAAACAGGCCCTCCAATTATACAAGATTATTCTCCTATTTTAGCTTACATCAGACTCCTTTGGATTCTGAGGGTTAGGGAAAG
>NW_010181104.1:29822-55117 GCF_000695765.1 Mesitornis unicolor
TGCTCCTATTATAGTTTAGAGCTCCAGTTTTCCACCTATACCCTTCCTTGGGGGGAAGAAAGGATGGGGGACAGCCACACAGACCATAGGGGACAGATTTCCTGAAAATCCAGAACTACGTCACAAGGTTTTACAGGCCAGAAGGCTTTTTAACACCTTCAGCTAAAGTTTTCTAGCGAAAGTTTTCAGAAGAATGTGAATTTTAAAAGCTTGGCAAAAATTGTCCCTCAGCTGCAAGACACAGAAGACCTGGTGATGCAGGCAAGTCTTTAATTCCCATGCAGCTTGCCTTCAGCCCTGTCAAAAGGCATTACTACTGGCCCTGGTCACACATCTTGCAAATAGCCCAGATCACATTGCCGTTTGCATCCTCAGATGCTCAAGTTGCCCAGTAAAGGAATCTTCTCTTACCAGGAACCTGAAACAGAGAAATACACAACTGTTCCATCTCCTCCTCCGAAAGATAGACTGGGAATGTGGTACAATCCAACAAAAGGTGACAAGCCGCAGCGAAAGCTTCCTTGCAATCACTCCTAAGGGGTCCCAAGACAAGCATTACTTGTTCTAAGTCCCACTCTTCTTCCTCCTTTTCCTTTTTGTTACCAGAGTTATGGTCAGAAGGAAGAGGATTAGAACTCCTGTTCTTGAATGGTGATCCTCGAACTGAGAACAAGTCTGAAAGCATTTGTTTAAACTGAGGTACAGTGATCTGTTTTGCATCCCATGGGCTCTTCTTCTTGCTAGCACTTTCAGGTAATCTGTAGCCATTCTCTTTTTTCTCTTTTCCACTCAGATTCATTGCTGAGATGCTTTCATTACTTGTTTCTTGAAATTGCACCCCAAAAATGTATTTACTGGAAAATCTGGCAACCAGTTCTTGGATGCAATACAAAGTCTTCTGAATGCTCCCCCCTTTCTTCCAGACATCATCTCTCTCAAGGGTCACAGTTGGCACCCCTAAATGCTCAGAGAGCTCTGGGGAAGAAGTGCTTAGACCAATGCCGCTGTCTTCTGACTTCAGGGGAGGGAATGGAGTCTCATCCTCTTCCTGCAGCACAGACTTAGTCTCCAAGGCTATGTCCACATTTTCCTTTTTCACTGGGCTCTAAAACAGAAATGTTATTGTGGTTAATGTGGCCCCATGTAGATTATTTAAAACTATGTAGAGCTGTGGCAGGCACTGGGGAACAGCAATAACAGAAAAAAAAAGAACCCTAGTATTTGCAATTTCCACATACAGATTCGTAAGAAGTTCAGTTCAGTTGCACTGAAATCCTAACAAATGTTTGCATAGTCTTCACACTCAGACTCATCAAACACCAACAGATCCATAGCTAGATACTTAGCAAATGAAACACTTCCTTAAAATCAGTTCACGACTAGAACAGGATTACTTATGTTGGATAATTTCTAGTCAAATGCATGTATTTGTTCTACTGCAAAACTTTGGCAGGCTGTGGCTGTGTGACTGCTTTATGCTATCCCTATCATGGTCTCTTGCACACAAATAATACTACATTGTGTTAAACTAAAATGTTAATCGAAAGCCTTGCAGACCTAACCAGCTGTAAAGCTGGGCTTGATTTGGCAACTTGACCCTTTAGCAACTGCATGATGCTGAGGGCGTTTTGAAAACCATTAAGATCACATTCTTCTCAAGAGGTAGGATTATAGCAAGACTATGCTCCCTCACTGTCATAAATAATTCAAACAAGTCAGACCTGAATACCCAGTAAGAATAAAAAGGCATCAGATAGCTCTGGAAAGGGCCAAAAAAGCTAAGTTTTATCTTTAATCTTTATTGCTGCAGTTATTACCTAGGTTTGTTAGGAGAATTAGCATTTTAAAGTAAGTTATGCCACTAACAATTTTAAACATTTATGAGTAGTTGAAAAACACCTACCCCATTTCCACTTCCTGTCTCAACGTCCAAATAGGAAGGGGGCATTTGCACTTTGCTAAGCACCTTAAAACAGGTCTTTAAGGCATGAGTGAGCTCTGGTAAACCTAATACTTCCATATTTTCCAGGAGACACTGCACCATATAACTGAGCATCTGTGGAAGATACTGAGTCTGTACTTCAGAGTAGAGTTCCTATAAACAAATAAGCATTGTTTAAAATGATAATTACATACTATCATTCAGCTATCTAGCAACATTCGTTAATGATTGATAAAGTCATTAATGAATGGTTAAGCTGTACAAACTGGCTTCTGTTCTTTCATTATTCTACATGATGGAACACTGAATCATACCCTAAAAATATCTTACAATACTCAGCCAACTAATAAGCGACTGAAAAGTCCCAGGAAATTATGTACCCAAGAAGCAAAAGGTACACTTTTTCATTTCTTTTATAGAATCGTCATTTTAAAATGCAAATAATTTTTATTTTGCTAGGTAATAGCATGGGTAGTCATATATAAGTCAGCACATGAAGTTATACTTTGCAGGACATAGCATGCACATGCACACGTATGTCAATCTGCCTATTTTCATTTTAGGTAATCACAATATGAATTATTTGATTTTAAGTTTCTTAAGATTTGAAGCAGTTAACTTCAGGTTGCCTTACCAAAGGAATCACGTCAAGAAGGAATACCAATAGTGTGCAGAGCTCTGAAATTGTAGGAGGAGTGCTAATATGTTCAAGAGGATATCTCATCTGTGTGGATTTGTTTCTAGGTTGAGAGAAACATTATTTTGTAAGCTTTTTTCCTGCCAAAATTCTTGTTACAATAAAAAAAGCATCATCGAAACCAGCACAAAATACTGAACAGCTAGACTTTCTGAAGCAAAGTGAAATGGAACTTTTAATAAAGCAGGATAAAATCACACAGAATCACAGAATCACAGAACGTTAGGGATTGGAAGGGACCTCAAAATATCATCCAGTCCATCCCCCTGCCAGAGCAGGAACACCTAGATGAGGTTGCACAGGAAGGCGTCCAGGCGGGTTTTGAATGTCTCCAGAGAAGGAGACTCCACAACCTCTCTGGGCAGCCTGTTCCAGTGCTCTGTCACCCTCACTGAGAAGAAGTTTCTTCTCAAATTTAAGTGGAAAATTTAAGTGGAAAATTTAAGTGGAAAATATTCTGTCAAAACCACCTAATCTGTAGCTCGCATGTGGGATGCTAAAGTGCTTATGATTTTCAGATTTAATTTCTATATAGAGTCTTACTTCTTAAAGTATAATCTTCTCTCTTGTATTTCAAAAGAGACAAAAAGATAGATATTCTTATTTTTCTTCAAAAAACACTTGCTCTTCCAAGGAAGACCTCTCTACCTCCCCTCCCAAACCGTTTCCTCCTTCAGCTGTAATTTTGAAAGTGATTACTTTTGTTCTCAGGTTGGTACTTTCCACCTAATTGTTTACCTGTTTGCATTCTGGAATTATTTTAGGATGCAACTCACATATCTGTCTGATTCTAACATGTATTATGTCCCTTCCAGAATTTAAATGCTTCAGTAAACTTTATCATCTTACACAGACAGCTCTTAAGCGACATTTTTAAGAGGAGCGCTATTGTTTGACGACATAAACACCTGAAACAATCTTCGAAACATTTGGTCATGTAATCCCAAAGGAAATCCGTGCTTAAGGATGTGATCAACAAATTGACTGTTTTGACAATTTCCGAAGCATTTTTGTTCTCTTTGATTGCACTGTGTAAAAGGGAAAAAAAAAGGGAAAAGAAAGAAAGGAAACAGATGTCAGTGAAGGTTCTAAGAGCATGCACATCACAGTATTAGCTGATGCTAATAATGCTTTTTGACTCTAAAAATCTTTTTCACCAGACTGATTCTTGGCCAATATAATTGTATTTAATCAACACCAATCATATGCAGTGTACTTCATTTTCTTCTCTGCTAATCAAAGAGAAATCAAGCCTGTGTGGGGAAAAAGGGGAATCATAGAAAAATCTAATCTTCTACACAGAAGGTCACTTTGCTAAAAATCTAACATTCCTTAAACTGGTTAGATTTTTAGTCAGTTAGCTTAATGTAAACAATACAGTCTCAGCCCATAGTTGAAAACTTGTAGTTATACCTTGCAAGTGTGTTGCTGCTTTGGTTGTAGCTAAGCTTGAGATCAGAATCAAGTGCATCTTTGCAGTAGGAATAAAAGGCTCTGATAACTTCAAGGAACAGATCCCCAACAACCTGTGGCCCTGCAATTGAAGGAAAAGAATCCAGTAGTTGCACCAAAGTGATTGCTAGGTGGCTCAGTTACAAACTTGTATAGACTTAACTTAGGGGTATCTAAACTAAAAACTAAGCTGAAAAAAACCAAACATGATCACCCAAGTACGAGAAACATGCTTACGTGGCTTCTTAAAATGTCAGATTTTCCAGTTGAAATAAAATTAAATCTGTAGTTAAATATTTGAACGTGTTTTTAAAAAATTATTATTTTTATTTTTTTTTAATTCTATTTAAGTACCACCTATTGCACCTTTTGTTCATTTTAGCAACTTTTTAAAGTGATATCTGGAAAGTCATAGCACTGGTTCCGCATTACACTTAAGTCACTTCAGTAAGGCACTTACACTACAGTCATTCACAAGTGACCATAATCATAACGGTAAATCTACACTTCCCATGCCAAAAATATCCACCATGCCTGTATCGATAAGAAAAACAAGCTGATTTCCCAATAAATATAAAACATAGTAGGCTTGATTAAATTTTGAGGGAGAGAAGATGGAAAAAAATCAGCAAATTGAGGAAGTCAGATGCCCAAATATATAAAAAATTGTGTATTTATAAACAGTTTTAAGAAGACCGTGTAAGTTAGGTATGTGCTGACAACTGCATCCAGTTTTCAAGGGTCAGCACTTTTTTGTTTTATCTGAAATTGTCTATAGAGGAGGTGAACAAATAATAAGTACAATACCCTAAACATGGAATCATTTAAAAAGTAGCGTATAAAGCATTCCAATGAGCGCTTCTAAAAAGGAAAAATAAAAAGTTGAAGTGACTAAGATTAGCAGAGAAGGTCAAAGATTCCTGTTATGTTTTAGTTTGCTACCTTTAAAAAAAAGTTGCATTGCTGAACCATTTCAAAAGGAAGTGAAAGTCATATTGGCTTAAGGCTCAAGAAGTTGTATTGTCTGTGCTGACTGGAACAGAAAGATTAAACTTTATGATGCAGTTCAGCTAAATAACCCTTATTTGTAGTTCAGATTAACAATGATTGCCAGCCAAATAAAACATACAATAGGGTAATATCTGTCCTCTACTTTCTAAATTGATCAAGAAATTTACAAAGGAAAAACCTTAGTCAACTATCTCGAGCATTTTTTGTCAGGAAATAAAAATGCAGTATATAAGAGGCTTTAGTCATGATAGATTTTTAAAAATCAGTTAAAAATAGAGGTAGAACCAATGGAAGGAATATTAGCACCACCATCTTATAAACACACCAACAACTGCTTCTACTAAGGTAGCACTCATTTGTTAGATAAGCAATACAGAATCTTCATCTTTCCTGGCAGTGGTTTAATAGTTCTTTAACAAGAAATGTGTTTAAAAGGACTTTCCTGATCCATAAAAGAGGATAAGCTTACCAGACACAGGGGCCTACAAAACCAAGTGTCACTCGAGTGTTCAGTCTCAGTACATTCTTATTCTAAGTCTACAGGCTTAGTCAATGGTAGCATTACTTCCCCAACCCAAGATAAAACCTAGAACAGCACTTTGGGATACAGTCAGTTGTTAAGACTCTATTAGCTTCTAACAAATACCAGTTAATTGGTCCATAGTCTGCACATGCCTCTCAGATTCACAAAATATAATTTCAAAGATTTATTTGTACATAGTTACAGAGTACTATTAAATCCTAAAAACCTGTCAAGACACTTTGGCTTAATTTTTTGATGCAGAAAGAAGAACTTGCCCTTTAAAATAAGGGCTGGCAGAGCCTCACCCTTCTGGTGCTGGCAATTTCATGTATGCAACAGGACAGACATGTGACAGGGAAGGGGAGGAAATTCTTCACAGCTCAGTCATGAAGGCTCAAACTACAGCTCCCACAGCAGCATCAGGCTGACATAAGCTGGCAGTGCCACTGACAGAGGCACCCCTACCTCCTCACACTCGTAACAGGTTATTTCCAGCTGGAGCACCTGCAGGTAAGTGGCACTGCCCACTTAGGCAGCAGTTCCACCATAGGCTATGCTGTCTGTGGGACTACCGTCTCTGGAAAAGAAACACCGTCATGAAAGTCTGATGCAAGTGTATAGGAAGGCCTGCAAGCACAGCCAAGCACTGGAAATACCCAGGCAAGAGTGGTACAGATGGTTTTCCCAGCAGAAGCTGCTTTATAAGACAGAACAAAAGGCCTGACAGTATTTTAGAGAATAAACTCTAGGGAATGAATTGAGCAGATTATTGAGACTAGGGCAGAAGTGGCACTTTTCAACTGGCCCCTCAGATTGCCATTCCGGGCACGGAAAAGCATTATCCTCACTAGGATACATCCACGATAGACAGTGGAGTGCTTGGCAGAAGAGGCAGAGATAACCTGGAGAGGGTGCTTGCTTCAGAGAAACATTCTGAACCAGGCACAAGGCAAGGAACACGGCCCCCTGCACACTAATACACACATACTCAAAACTAGGAAGAGTTGTGCCTTGAGTCCTATTGTCAAAGGCAATGAGGACCAAGTTGTAACAGTCGTTGGCAGTCACAACAGAAGTAACAAGCAACATTACCTATTTCAGGTTTGTCAAGGAGACTGATTAGGATGCGGAAGGGTTTCAAATAAGCTTGATGCTGTTCCTCTGTATCAGACTCTGGGAACTTCTGATGTAAAATTTCAGTCAAGCTCTAGTAAAAAGAAAACATCAAAATGTTATATGTAGAAGAGAGACTGCCATTTTATTAAGACCTGAAGTGTTTCTAAATTTTATTTTGTTTAGTACTGGCTACAATTGAACTTCAATTTTCCACAGAGGGTAGAAAAATCAATGACATCTTATCATCATCTGTACTCAAGAGTTGATCTGAATAGAAAAGCATTTTTAAATAATTCAACGATGCTACCCTTTGGTTTCATTAGATTCCATTTGTATTGTAAGCATATACAATACTGGGATAAATACAGCATAGCAGGCATTCAGATACATGAAAATATAACCACCAAAAGGATGTTGTCTTTAAGGACAGAAAGTGAAGGACAAACCAAGTTGTGCAGCAAACAATTCTAGACACAGTTTGCGATAACATTTGAAAGGATCATAAATACATCTGCATACAATGAACACGCACCTCAACCAAAAGATCTTTAGAATATTTTCCAAAGAAATAAATAGCATGGTCTTCAGAAGTTGTTGAGTCTGGAGCGAAAGTACCACCTTTAATATCAGAGCCTACAAGATAAAAAGCGACATCAGGAGCACTGAGAAACACTACAGTACAGAACACTATACACACATCACTTATACAAATACTGAAATTACACATTTTTAACCTCTGTAGTTTCAACACTTTGCTTGAAACTAATTCACATACTGCCCAAAGACAGCCCACACATCACAGTTCAAGGCATCCAGATGTGCTGTATTGAACATAAATCAAAAGCAAGGCCAGATCCAAACATGGAACCAGCAAGAGCAGCCTTCATGCAACTCTGTGGCTACAGTTCTTGCCCTATCAAATTTAACCTCCTCTTATAATGTTAAAAGGAGGCAGATGGGGAGAAGCTATAGCTGTCTTACAGCCCCTCCTTGACAATTAAGCACAGATGGGAATTAACAGACTGCTACTTCCAGAGGTTAAAATAGCCTTCACTCCTTTCTGTCCGTTGAACCACTTTAGAATGAACTGTGGATGGGACCAGAAATAATTCATCAGATACTCTGTGATTCAGGACAGTGAAATGAATTCACCTCTGAAGAGAAGACCTGTTTGCCAAATGAATGCTTGATTTTATTAAACAGGTACTTAATAAATGGCAACGAAACACCACTTTGTTTTATCATCATTCACTAACTGCTGGAAAAGTGTATTGCATTTTTAAGCACTTTTTTTTTTCTCTCTAAGGTATGCAGAATACTGAATGTCACTGTATATTGTACAGTACCTAGCAACCAAGCGTATAATCTTCTATTGAGTGACATGTCTCTCCTCAACAATGTCTGTGTAGCAGATGACAGAATATAGACTAAATCAGTCCTGCGCAATAGAATGGTGCTTTCGTTGCAATCCTGGGTTGAAAAACAAAAACACTTTAGCTGTTTATGAACACTGAGACAACTCAAATTGGTAATAAGGTTTTTTTCAAACTGGTAATATTAATGTTTTGGGAAAAAAAAGGCAACAAACCATCAACAACAAAATATTTTGTATATTAAAAATCCCAAGAAGGGGAATCTGACACAGTCACGACCCTTTTCATATTTAAGGTACAGAGCTACAGTTAAGCTAAAAATAGTAAAGGCTTCATTATGTTATGCCTTAAGACTTAACATTACTTGCTGCTTTCAAAATACTGACTATACTACTAGGTATGTTAGGAAACAAAGGGGAACAGCTCTTGTTTCAAGTAATATTTTCTTCCCTAGTCTTTAACAGTATCTTAGTTTAGTGCAGACAACTCCAAATGCAGAAATCCTACTTGAAAAAGGAGGTCAATATTTTTCCATATGGAGTTGTTCAGGCCTGAATATTTCAAACACATTCCAAATATCACAACATTCACTGTGAAAGCATGTCTTCATTTGAAGCTACAAGAAGTCTAAGAAGCAAGAGACTCCCCTCTACTATAAAAACTGATGGGGGAACAAGAAACTGCAAAATCTGTTCATTGACTTTGAAGGTACAAAATTCAGACATTTGGCAATAACAGAGGTAGGAGCTGGATTTGTTTCACAGAAGACACTTTCCTGCACAAAGTGCGCATGCGACAATACCAAAATAGTCCTCTTACCAAAGCTGTATAAAACGGGAAGAAGAAGAGAATCACTTCTAGAGTGTTTCTTTGCACAAGGACATTTGAATCCAATACTGATACACACAAAGACTTTATCTGTCAAAGGAACAGAAAGCACAATGATGTTTTACTTCATGACAGCATTTAAATTACAATCACTGTTAATAAGGAAAGAAAGCAAACTTGGTTACACGTGAAAAATATTTTCTTAAAATAAGAGGGCCATTACTTAGCCATTTAACTCCTGCCCCCAAAATGAGTTAAAATTTTTTTTTGTGGATACTGCTAAAAGAATCGTTAATTCTTATGAAATACGTGGTTTTGTAACAATACAGAATGTCACAGTGTGACACCATTAGCTATCAAAGAGAATGTGAAGCCTCATAAAATTCAGATACTAAAGTACTCTAATTAGCATTACAGTTATTCCATCACTCAAGTTAACACAAATTACTACCTGCTGAAGATTTCCATTTTACTGAAAAAAAAAAGATACTAAATTTCAGAATTATCTTCCAGAACTGCAAACACTTTGAGAAATCTACATTAAACATGATAAATGCTGTATTATAGAAGAGATGGACTTCAATCTTAAATGGAAATTCAGAACAGGTAGCGAAAAAATGTCAGCTTTATCTTGTGAGTTGAAACAGAGTCAGTCTTTTAAGGCTGTATGCAGTACCACTTACCAAAAATTGCAGAAGCTTCAGAATACTTGAATACAGAATACCAAAATCTGTATGGGAGATTCTATGCTATATTTCAGGTACGATGCTCCCATGAAGTAACTATATTAAGCAATTCCAAAGTGATAACCTTTCAGCCTCTCTCTCTCTCTCTCTCTCTCTCTCCCCCCCTCATAACACTTTAAAGAGCATATAATTATAATTTAATACAGAAAAGGTACAACCTGCTACTATGCTGGCACTACAGTAGCTCAGACTGTTCTATGAGGAGTGCAATGAACTTACTGTGAGCTTATGATCAGTGCCAAGCGTGTACTTCTGCTGTTTTCCAGACAGCTCTCTGTTGATGTGGCTGACAACAAAAAGAGAAGCAGGCAGCCTGATGGATGGGCTGACCAGGACACTGCCCCAGAGCGCTCCGTAGAACACTTCTTGGCCCATCAGTAAGGAGAGCCTCACAAGCAGAGCATCTGTTCTGTACGGAATATATTTGACATCAGAAAACAGACTTTTGTTAGCTCAGTTTTATAACATAAAAAGCCAATTATACACAGAATTAGTATTGTAGTTGACATAATTTATTTCATTTCCTTATCTTTGTATTATCAGTATTGCCCTTTTCCCTTGAGGATGGCCAGCATCTGACTGTACAAAAACAATCAAAAACCACTCAGTCTTTTGTCACTGTGCACATTCACTGAAACTAAGTTTCTGTGCATACTTTGGAAACTTCTCCAGTAATTATCTGCAAACATTAAGCTGACCAAATTACTGCAGTAGCTCTGATTAGAAAATATTTACAGTGACAGGCGTGCAATGCTGAACTGGAAAGAATTTAAGCTGATGCTAGACTCAGAAAGCCAATTTTATCAGTTTGGGAACTGGAAGATATCCTACTTATTTATACTTACAAATCAATGGGCTCAATTTGTAAGTCACTGAACAAAGAAAAACATGAGGTAAAATTACATAGTCAGTTACTGCACACAGGACTGGTATGCTGAAATTAGTTCAAAGGCTATCACATTGGAGGTCCTATGACTGAAGGCACATTCTCTGCTTTTGCAATGCAGTCATTTTACTATAATGTGGAAATTAAAACTTCATGTGAAGAATGTAGAGAAAAGAGGAACAAGTCCAGCATAGAAGAGGGACACCCTACCCCCCAATCTGATGTTCTTTTCCATTTCTTTATAAAGTAGCCCTTAAGCCATTTTTCTCTTTTCCACTTTGTGTCTGTGTATGTGAGCAAACTCATGCATAAGTGCATGTTTAAGAAGGAAATAGTGTCTAGGCTGAAGCACGACCCCAGCTAGTATTTCTGCTACTTTCAGGAACAGAAGGGGATGTACTAGTGTTAGTCCTCAATATTGAAGATTCTGAAAATGTTCAGAGGAGATTCAATCAGGAAGCTGAATTCAAAATTAACCTAACACATCTTCTGACAAGATATCTTATTCTATCTTTCTTGCGCAAGAATCATTATGATGAGTAAACTAAAGGAAGACTTTCTTATATAATTTTTATATTTCACAAAATAGCATTAAATTAATTTTAGCATAAAATTTTCACAGTGAAATATACGGTTAGTTCCTGCCTATGATCCTGTTTGCTCAAGGCAAAGAGGAAAAACAAGGCCACCAAGAAAAAAGAAAGAAAAAGACTGTAAAACCAGAAGTCAGATCTTGGAAGTTAATATGCAGTTCCCATTAACTCACTACTTCAAATTTAGCCAGTTTCAAAACAAGTTCAGTCTTCCTACAAAGGCTTCAGATAGCCACGAGATTTAGTTCCAAGGGAACCCCTTTCTCCTCCAAGCCTCTAGCAACTAGTGCTGTAGGAAAGACTATACGCCATTGATTATAAGCCTGCCAGACAAAAAGCACATACTAAAAATTAATGTTTCTACAGTAGATATATAAGAGGTATATATTTGTCCATGGATCTGATGTTCTGGAATTGGCAACTGAATGCTGCTGACCAATTTGGGAACCCATGCAATCTACTTTTAGCTGCTCCAGCAATTAATACGAGCCTTCAATTTAATACTCATTTTTAAAAAGAGGGATTAGACACAGAAGTATTTTGCTTATCAGCTGTAATCTATGCAGCCTAGTATATCTTGCTTTTTTTTGCTTTTTTTTTTTTTTTTTTTTTTAAGTGTACACACAGCTATTTAAGATTCAAAAAGGGCAGAGAGAACAGCCAACACATCCAGACTGGTAATGCGGAAGGAAGTACGTTACCAATGCAACGTTTAGTGCCTCTTTAAGCAAAGAAACATTTAGATGAAATCTACAGTGGTTGAGTTCTTCTAAGATCTTACAAAACAGTTCTGGTAACTGAAGTAAAACCACTACACAAATGGGTGCTGAGCTACTCTTTCCAGAACGCTTCCTGACCCTGACTTTATCGCACTGAATCTCACTGTCATTACTGCCAAGGGGCACCCAAGAGCAAGACAGATACTTTTTTTCACAATAGATTTTATAAGAGTTGCCTCTTGCTCATGTCTGCAGAACCTGAGGGTAAGTATCTGGCATAGAAAGACTGGAAAGAATTCAGCTGCTCTCTCATGTTACAATATTTAAGTGAAATTTATCGACAGAGCAGTGGTTTGGGGAGTCAGGTTAATTATTTAGAAGTTCAGAGGAGCTTTAAAGAAGTTTTTATACTTTTCTCTCATCACATCTATTTTTAACCCTCCTTTTCCTCTTCTCTCCTCTTCTACTCCTGAGATGAAAATAGAAAGGGAAAGGGTTTTGTTACTTTAGCACTATTCATTGCATCTTTCAGGGACTCACCATTCTTCTACCCTTAGAAGGACTTTTATCAGGACTTCCATATAGAGAGTTGATAGAAATTTCTTGGTAATTCCCTATGAAAGTAAAATACTGTATATTGCTTTAAAATGAATATTACTTCTCACCTGTCATAAATTTCTGATCCTTCTTCCAATCCAGGTAGCAGTCCAATTACAAAGGCTTGAAGACCAGGCAGGAGGGACTTTTGGAGAGGAAGAAAGTATTTCTCATACAAACCAAGGAGGACAGGCCTCACTGACATTGCCGCATTTGCCAGCAGAGGAAACAAACCAGAGCTTTTTTTTTAAACAAAACAAAACAAAACAAAACAAAAAGATAAGGAAAAAAAATCAGTTACTTGAAATATTGTGTGAAATGCATAGGCTTTTAAAGAAAAGTTCACCTGTACAGGAATAAATCCTTGGCAAGCCATTTTGTCCCAATAATTTTGAAGATTATTTCATAGGTTTCTAGTGCCTTTAAATGCACTCCACTGGGTAGTGCTGGATGTAAACACTGAGATAATCTTTTACTGATGATCAGTCGTCTTGGCAACAGAGAATACTTCAGGTTACTCTGAAGAGCCTGTGGAAGAAAGGAGAGCTGAATAAATAGCTATAATGTAAAAGGTGATGTATATGATGACTGCATGTCAGATGTTTGCTACTAGCATACTGAGAAGAACTCAATGCATTCAAGACTTTTCTCTCATAAATGCATTTTGTTACACTGAAACAGCACAGTTCTGCAATTGAGTTTTCACAAGGAATCAGTCATGAACAACCTAGAAAAGTCTGGTCTTACTTTGCTTAGAGGCTGGAAAAGTAAGTCAAAGGACAGGACGGGGATACGGTATCCTCATCCTATCTCCAGGGGAAGTAGAGAAGTGACAATAAGAGCATCTCAGCTTTTAAGGACAGGGAATAAAATGAAAATTAAATAAATACCTTTCCTCATAAATTTGCATTTCACGTATAGCTGAAATATAAACAAAAACCTTCCGAAAAAACAGGTACGATTAAAGGTGACAGTAACATCTTAGATGTTATTTGTAATTCTGTGTGGTGACACTCAGTAAGCTTTATTAGCTATACCTACTGTCTTGACATATAAGTAAAAGATCCTTAGGACAGGAAATGGTTAACTTAAGTATTGCAGACAGGCCAGGTCTCTGGAAAAAAAGCAAAGAGCAGCACCTTTCTTTGGAAAGATTATTCGTCCTTGAATAAGCAGGTTAAATAAGTGTGTCTCTTCAATTCAGAGAAAATTAAAAAAAGAAGTTGCAAGTAAATGGCACTTTAGCCTTTGATCACCATCTGCTCACACAAACAGATGTTTCACTGCAGATTGATATTTGGGATGTTTTCAGGATTAGACAAATTCCTGACTCTCCCAAAGGTTAAGTCATGGTCTTATCCTACGTAATTGTTTTCAACTTGAGGTTTAAAAAAGGTTTTGAAAAAGCAGCAGACCAGTGAACTAACCCTTCCTTACTTATTTCCAAGAACAACCCCAAAACATTTCAGCAATGATCACAGCATTCACTTGAACGCTGAATACTCTCATCAGTAGTAAGAGGAAGAGATAAACCCCATCATCTTGCAAAGGTGTGTGCAACTTACTAAGACTTTGCAGTTGGTGAACATCAGAAGCTAGAATCTGTGAGACTGCTATTGCCTTATTTCTTCCACTAGCTGCCCTGCCTAAACTGAGGGACCAGCTGTTAGTAAAGAGCTTCTAGGAAATAAAATTTACTCAAGAAGAAAAAGACTGAGAGTTTTTAACAATAGTACATAGAAATGTCACATCACTCTGAAATACATACAGTACAGATGCCATTTAGAGTCAATTCATTTCCTTATTTACCTGCTATGAGCATGAGATCTGCATTTTAATAGGTACTAAAAAGTAGAATCCAAGAATACAGCAATATTTCACATATGAAACTAAACCAGGTTATATTTGTGGAGTTACCTTTGTATCTTTTATATTTGAGAAATCTACTCATATATTACATGAGTAATATTATTTCAGTATTAAAGATTGAAATCCTTAACACTTGTAACAACTTTGAGGACTGCTTGAAAGCTGGACTTTGAAACATTCTGTTTATATTGGTTGGTATGTATTTGCCCACACCCTCTGTATATATAAAATAAGGTAATTACAAAAAAAACATGCCAATGGTAAATATTTTTCCTCTCAATCTAAAGACTGAACACATACCATCTTATAATTCTATCACTTAAAATTTAAATATCAATTAGGTAGAAAATTAAAACATTCACTGTTTATTACACAGAGAATCTGATCCATTGCAAAAACAGTGCCATCTCATAAAAAATGTCTTGTTTAGCTTATTTCATTTCCTAAGGATGTGAAGTAAATCTCCACCAGCAAATAAGAACTCTCCTTCCCCAAACATCCAAACATTTAGTCAGAAGAGGAAACAACACTTCAGGTATATTAGGAGTTGAACAGTGGATATGCAGGGATAACTCTGTGTTAAGTATTTCTCCTGAATAACTCTGGAACCTTCCTATGTCCAAATTCCAGCAGCTGAGACTAAATTAGGGCAAGACTACATTCATATACAAGTGCCAACTATACTGCTTCACCTAAAGAATCAAAAGACATCTCTGTACAGGAAGACTTTAAGACATTTATTATGATCCTCATATAGAAGCTGAGGAGAATTTCTGCCCATCACATCAGAATGATTCTGAGATGAAACTCCCTTCTCAAAAGTACATAATCTTTTTTTTCTGATTTGGGTTGAAGAAATACACAGTTGGACACAAGCTACAATTCTTCTCAAGAGCAGGCGTTCCTGGTTAACAGGTGTCAACCTCTGATCTCAAGGGATTTTAAACCACGCTGCCATATATTAGAAAGCTGTGGTTGCAGCAAGAGCCATTCCAGCAGAGAGGTGGCGTGGCTGCCACTTTGTTGAAAAGTTCAGACTCTTAACAGCTTCCTCAGACTTGCAGGGCTGAAAGAATTGTAAAAGGGTTGAAAGACATTAATTAGCAGATCTAAAACTGTTCATTGAAATAAGAGTGACATAATAATATATATTTTCAAATGCTACTTAGTTTCTGTGAGCTGACAGGCAAAGCTAAGCAGCTTGGTTTTTAAATATCCTGAGCTCTCACAACTGAAAAAAAGAATCAGTTGTCTGTGAGATCTAGGACTGCTGAAATGTCACTATAATTTCAGCTGTTACAGGTAAATGTTTCAGTAGCAAGCCTCGTATCATTGGCACTGCATACAGATGAAGATCCTATCCCAAACCACTGCTTCACTTTCTGAATCCAACACTAACGACCAGAGATGGACCGCTCTGCTCACAGGTTTCGACACCTGATATTCACTCATTCTTTTGATTCTTGTGAGCTTAATTTGACTGTCTTTACTTACACATGGGTTGAAGCCCACCCATGGTCTACTTTTCCTCCTTGTCTCCTCCTGCTTTCCACATGAGCAGTTAAGGTGGCAAAAGTGTTAAATGTCACTGGAACTGTCAGCAAGGGGTGGCTTCAGGAGCCAGAACTGCCAGCAAGCACTCCATGCTTAATAGAGCATCCCAGGGTTTGGTTTTCACAGATCAGCAAGAAATCAACAATCCCAGGAAACCAAGGAGTATTTGATCTACCACTGGCTTTTAAAATAAAGGCTTTAATCCCTACGTCAGGAAAAAATGAGACATGCAAAGTAATGACTTGTGACTGTGTGCGTGTGTCCAGTTTTCAACTTTCTACAGGTTCTTTATGACTGACCAGAGAATACATTATACACACAAAACATTTTCTAATGCATAAGCATGCTCAGAGTTTCTTTAAATGTGGGCTATAAAGGGTAGAAAGGGAAGACTATCTATTCATTACAGCAGTGTATACATGTGCCTTAAAACAAAACACAGACACACATACACAAAGGAATATTAGCATTTCCACAGTTACTGGTTGAAGTCATTCTGTGCTGCTTTAGAGCACCACTACAGATCAATGAGATCAATTTGCCTAGACATCAAAAAACCAAGCAAACCAAGTAACTACTTTTATTTACATAGCTAGAATTCCAGAGAAAGGCAGCATGTGCATCAATTTAAAAGATTATCTTCAACTACGAGATACTATAACTGTTGCTTTAGAAAAAAGTGGTTAGGAGGAGAGGGGGAGAAGAGCCAGTAATTCCATTTTCCACTGATTCATTTTCCAAGTAGTTAAAAAAATTCTAAACAGAGCTCCAGCTTCCACAAAAATAGCAGCATGAAGTTAAAAAATGTAAAGCAGGAGCTGGAGTTATGTTTAAAAAGGGTGAAAAAAAGAGATGTGCAAAATAGCCCTAGTCCTGCACATTGCATTTGTGGATTGGGTGTGGTGAAGTGTCATAAAGAAATTATCAGGCAAAGCTTCCCTTCCTCTCAAAGATACAAGGGTTGCCCTCAACAGAAGGCAAGTGGTGCCTGTGGTTGTAATTCAGCCAACAGTTGTTATAAAGCCATGGCAGTCAGCGTTCTCATATGAAGCAACTGGTGTAATTAATGGTTCTGCTTCTTAAATCCCTACTTCAGAAGAATCATTCTCTTCTCTGCCCTCAAGAGTAGACGTGCTGTAACATTAAGTGCTGCTACTGAAACAAACAATAGTTGGGCAGCTGCAACGATTTTTGTGCTCTTTCTCCTTCCCCTCCAAACAGATCAAGTGTTTGGTTGAGAACATATTCATCTTCAAGGTTTTTAAGCAAGAAAAGCAAGCAAAAAAACCAAAAAGTAACATACTTATTTTCTACTGAAAGTCAAATTTTTAAAAAAATTACTGAGAAACTGCAGACTAAAGACTTAAATTCAGCATTGTAAGAACTTAAACTCTGTGCATTTACACACTTGTGCTACATCCAAGGAGAAAAGGCAGTTTGAAAGTGCCCTTTTACAGCAAACATTGCTATCATTACTGAGCAAGTCAACCACGCTGTAAGCATAAAATAAGTCCCTGTAGAACAACTGATTTTTCAGAGGTCATAATATTGGATGTCATGGTGAACAGTAACTAGAAATGACCATCTTGCTCAGAAAAAGGACACTGGCCTGCCAGCCAGGCTCAGTGGCAAGAGTCACTAGCAAAGCCTCTGTGCAAGTTCCATACCACTGATACCCAAACACCGCTGAAAAATTGTTGGCAGAGGTATTTCTCCCAATACGCGTGGCAAAATCTTGTCCATTATTCTTGTAGAACAGATGCAAGTTGTTTTGGGGTTTTTTTGTAGATTGGTTGTGGTTTTTCTGTTTGGGTATTTGTTGTTTTTTTAATATATATGGATCAAATGAAGCAACAGGGGAGTTTAAATCTTCGCTTGCCAAAAACCCAGGGAGATTTTGTACTATTCTGTGAATCAGTAAATTTCACGGACCTGTTTTGAAAACCCCCTTTCATAGTTTCCTTACAAAAGCAGTCTGTGGAATCCACTATTTACTACTGCTCAGTTCTTAATTTTGCAAACTGTGCCATTTGTCTACTGTTCACCTGCACCCAGAGTTAAAGTTTCTAGAAAATAAATGCCTATAAACAGGATTAAAAAACCCTAAAGCAAACTATGCACTTGGATTTTCCTAACCTCATAATGTTTTTAGCTTCTTAATTGTCTGAAGTTCCCCACACATTAATTCTTTTATATGTAATTTTGATAATATGTATATCTGTTTATACTCTGAATAGACAGTGACAATCATTCTGGATATGAAAATGATGCTAAAAGCACTCACTTCACTGACAAGCCCACACATGCTGAGCCATCACTTATTTCTACATTTTAAAAGACAACAGCACTCATCCCCAGCATTTTTTTCTGTCGAAGTGAATTTGCAGAGTTATACCCTTTCACACCATTGGAACAAGCTTGCAGAATCTACAGTAGCACAATAACATTTTAGCACTAAGACAATTAGGAAGGATTACTGTATTCTGGATGCAGCAGACTGTACTGAACACCTGAAAACCCGAGACACAAAATAGTACTTTCCAAACAGTGAACATATGCAAAAAAAACAAAAACAAAACCAAACATTTCAAAGCTGTATCCATGAACAGTACTGAGAGGAGAATAATCCTACCTCTTGAAGCATGGAGCAGCCTAGGCCACAACTACTAAACGACTGGTCTGTCATAACTAGAGCTTGAATAGAAGCCAAGCAAAGAGAAATATCTACAAGTGGAATATGAGTAAGTTTCAAGGCAAAGACGAAAACCCTCTTTAAAACATTATCATCCATATTTACTGCCTGTTTAATCCACCTCTTTGCATCTGTCCATTCATATTCTTCTACAAGCATTTATAAAAATTACTTTCCACCGTTTCTCCTTCACCATGATGACACACACTATTCAAATTGGACCCCAAAAATCTTGCCCTTACAAACTTGGGTGTCTAGTACAAGTTAGCAAATTCTGCCAACTCGCCATCCTCCACTCATGCTCACACTTGGTACCTGCAATTCTGTTCAGAGCACTGCAGGGAAGATTCATCTTACCTAACCTTAGAAGCCTAGGTCAGCTAAAAAAAACATAGGCAAAACTGCAGTAATTCACCTCAGGCTCCTTTAAAACCAGTGAGAAACACACGCAATTTTAGGACAGCATTCATCTGACCTACTTGAAGTAGCATGAGTCACAAAACAACAAGAAAAAATAAAACCCCTTATTCCTCTCCCTGTCTAAAAGTGATTCAAGGTGAAGCTTTCCACACTGAAGTCATCTGAAGCTAGATAAGGCTCATCTCCCTTAAGTGACAAAAAATAATCTTTCTAGATCTACCAACTGATGGTCAACCTGTTTGGCTGACCATTTAGATTAAAGTCAACTGGTTTCTGTGTTGCTTCCCTGGTTCTACAAGTCACTGCAAAACATCAGTTAGAATCACAGACAAACTGTGAAAAGCAACCTTCAGTTTAACCTTGGTAGCTAAGTAGTAACAGAAAGAGGTACTAGAGTTGTCACCTTTCACCAGGAGTAACAGCAGCAAGAGGTCCTTGGCTTCTGCCAAGGCCAAAGGGATCTGGATCAGTTCCCTTCATTCTTTTTCCCTCATCTTTAAGCAGCAAGAGCCTGTGCTTCAGACATTGTATTGAAAGGGTAATGCCACTGAGCTTCTATAGAAATAAGAGAGCGTGTGTGTGTGCGCACGCATGTGCGTTTGTGCGTGTTAACTTGTGGGACTCAATAGTGCAAAGTATTGTTGACATCTGCCTACAGGAGAAAAAGCCTCAGAAATATGACACCTATATAAGCAAGAACAACCACAATTAAAGTCAACGATATAATGATCCTTTAGAAACATATGCTTAAGCGAGATCTTCCATGCCACTCAAGAAGCATGAAAAGAACTTCTGAAAGTCCTCAACTTACTCGTCCTCTTTTGTCTCTCCCTTTCTCAGCATTTTCATGTTTGCTTAATAGGCATCACCGCACACCAGTTAGTGACACCCAGGTTCCTGAAAATAACCATGTGCAGTGTTTCAAAACATTTTTATCACTGAGATACTGTCGATCTCCTTCCTCCTACCCATTATCTCCGTGCTCATTCATTCACCCTCAGAACCGACTGTAGAAGAAATTGGGCTCTTATGTTAGAAATACCTCCAGCTCTTCCCCCAACACTAACAGAACTCAACAACACTAATTATGTTTTAGGAAGTAAGAGACTAAGTAACCATAGAAGTTAAGAGAAAGAATAGCTATTGACATCTTATTTCACAATCCTGCTTTTGGCAGCACATTCCCCTGACATGTCATCCTTATTTTAAGATAACAGACAGAAGCAGATGAACACTGGGGATGATTTGTTCTACCAATTCTTAAGCTCCTAAAACGATTAAGTCCATAAAATACCACAGCAGATGGACTGATGTAACTGCCAAAAGCTTTTTCGCTTGGTTTCTACTACGCTGCTACATACTTTGGCAATTCTGTACCTGAATAAGAGTTTCAGTGTGTTCATCTAGGTCAAGATAAAAGATCAAAGCCTAGCTCTTGCCGCAGGTAAAAAATCTCTCACTCTGATTATTTCTTATTTTCCCTTTTGAGAGAAGCATTCTGAAAGCCTCTAGCTTTCCTTATTGACTCAACAGGAATCAGGATGAAACAGTGAAGGTAGAAATGTGCGACTCCTGATGCCAGAGCAATATCCATCTCTCTTCTGAAGAGGAAAGAACATGGCTGTCCTTAAAAAACCCTCAGTTTGGCAAATGTTGTTCCAATTTTCAAGAAGAGTAAGAAGGAAGACCCTGGTAATTACAGGGAGCCTGTCAGTCTCACTTCAGCACCTGGTAAAATTATGGAAAAGGTTATTCTGGGAGTCTGAAAAACACTTGAGACACAATGCAGTCATTAGTCACAGCCAGCATGGCTTCACAGGGGGAAAGTCCTGCTTAACCAACTTAATTTCCTTTTATGACAAGGTCACCCATCTAGTTGACCAAGAGAAGCCACTAGATGGTTTTTTACTATTTTAGCAAAGCTTTTGATACTGTCTCTCACAATAGCCTTCTGGATAAACTGTCCAGCACACAGCTTGACAAGTCCATAATACGCTGGCTGAGCAATTGGCTGGTGGGTCGGGCTCAAAGAGTTATAGTAAATGGGGTTACATCAGGCTGGCAGTCTGTCACCAGTGGGGTTTCCCAGGGCTCAATTCTAGGGCCAGTGCTCTTTTATGTTTTAATAAATGATCTGGATGCAGGAATTGAGTATACATTAAATAAGCATGCGGTTAATACTAAACCAGGCCTTACAGAGATCTGGATAGACCAGAGAGCTGAGCAATCTCCAACCGTAAGAAATTTAACAAGAGCAAGTGACAGATTCTCCACCTGGGAGGGGATAATCCTGGTTATAAACACAAACTGGAGGATAAGAGGCTGGAGAGCAGCCCCATGGAAAGAGATCTGGGGGTCTGGGTTGATGGCAAGTTGAATACGAGTCAACAGTGTGCCCTGACAGTCAAAAGAGCCAACTGTGTCCTGGGGAGCATCAAACACACCATAGCTGGCTGGTCGAGGGAGTCGACTGTCCCAGTCTACACTGCAGTGGTGCGGCCCCACCTCAAGCACTGTGTACAGTTTTGGGCACCTAAGTACAAGGACATCAAACTACTGGAGTGTGTCCAGAGAAGGATGACCAAGACGGTGAAAGGTCTTGAGGCCAAGACATAACAAGTGTCTGAGGCCACTCCGTTTGTGCAGCTCAGAGAAGAGGAGGCTGAGGGTTGACCTTACTGCAGCGTACACCTTCCTCAAGGGAGGCAGCGGAGGGGGAGGTGCTGATCTCCTCTCTCTGGTGACCAGTGATAAGACACAAGGAAAGGGAATGAAACTGCATCAGGGGAAGTTCAGGTTGGACATTAGGAAAAGGTTCTTCACTGACAGGGTGGTCAGTCACTGCAACAGGCTACCAAGGCAAGTGGCCATGGCACCAAGCCTGGCAGAGTTCAAGGAGCATCTGGCTGATGCTCTTAGTCGTGTGGTTTAGTGTTAGGTAGTCCTGCGAGGAGCAGGGAGTTGGACTTGATGATTCTTATGGGTCCTTTCCAACATGAGATATTCTGTGATTCTATGGATTCTCCTCCCCTCTGAAAACTCTGCAGAATTAAGGTTTAGGAATGACAGCAAAGGCATGAGGCATATAGCAGGGAACAACAGATGTTTCCTGGTGAAATTCCTGCAGGAGTTGTGTCCTCCTACTCCTACTTCCTTAACGACTGTAACTACTCTTGCCCCATGTACACTCAGGAAGAGCTTTATGTTAGGAGAGACCAAATGGGACACAAACACACATTTTGTTTCTTGGGCAGGAGGAGAGGACACATTTCTTAGGTGTTTTCCCATAGAAGTATTTTTCTTTCTTCCTGTATTCTGCTGTATTTGCTATGGTCATACAAAAGACACCACCAGCAACAAATAAATTATTTCCCCAAATACAATGCAAAAGCATGGTTAAGCAAATGTGATCTTTAAATATAAACTTTGATTCAGAATATATATCAAAACTTGCAACCTCCTGTTCTATATAAAGACTTCTTTGGCTGCTCTAGAGCAAGTAACCAGCATCCTGAGGGTTTCTTTGATACAAAACCTAAATTAACTTAGCTTTATTAAAGAAAAAAAATACCATTTGGAGGAAACCTCAGTTGGTTTTACCAGATTTTCTCACATTTATATAAAAGATACTGACTTAGCTGCTTCCATTACCCTTCCTTTACAAATTAATATTTTTCTTGAGTGAATTTTCAATTTTGCTAAGTACTGTAAGTTACAGAAAAGTTAATAACAATACAAAGATTAAAAAAAAAACCAAATGAAAAAATATTCCTGTGACACTGTACCTTATTGAGTTTGCCGAGGGAAGATATAAGATCCGCCCATTCACTTGATGATTCAAAGTTTCTCAAAGCTTTCTCAATCGCTGAAGAATAATTTCTGTATCTGTAATCACCAAGTAACTCCTGCTCTTCCGGATCCATCTTTGGTTCTCATAGCAAGGCGAAATTTCCTGGTAAACTAAAACATGCACACAGTTACAAAAAGATAACCCACATTTAAGTTCTGGCAAACCTAAAGCACTGTAAGATAACAATAAATGTGCAGAAGCACTGGCAGATCACAATAAACAGGTCATGTGATCAAGTTTCAACACAAAGTTAAAAATATTTTAACAGACATGACTCCAACTCCCCACTGCCTGTTTTAGGAGTTTTGCAGTCACACATTCCTATTTATGAAACGTGTTTTCCTCCCATGCGCGTGGATCTCTCACACAATAACAAAGAAAAGGAATATGACATCTCACTAAAAACAGTCAAAGTGCTGACAAGGAATTAGGGACAAGTAAATAGTTTTTATAACTTATCATCTCTGGAGTGTTTTGAAAGCTAACCTGTATCCATGGAATATGAAACATTTCATATCAAAATACAACTTTCCAGAGGAATGCCATTAAATGGCCTCTCAGCCTACAGCAGAAGGAGCTCCCTGAACTCTGCATCTCAACCTGCCAGCAGCAGATGCTGATGTACAAGACTAAGGTGTTGTGTCAAAGCGTCAAGGTGTGCATTCTAATCTTCCTTTATTTCACCAGAAAGTATCCGAATATTTTTACGGAGGAAAAATAAGTTATCCAGACCTGATTTTCTCATATTCTGCAACACATTTATATTAAAAAAATAAAACACATCTGTTTTAGAGCAAAGCCAAACAAGCATGGTTGGATTTTATGTACTGAAAAATCATACCTTCACTCCTGTGCTAGCTATGACATTAGTACTCCTGTTAGCTAATATGAAAATATTCCAGAGAGATGCTTAGATTTAGAAATGTCAGGTTTAGGTCAATCTGTGCTACATCACTGACACAGAAGAGAAAGCACAGTCCTATAACAAAACACTTTATAATGTTTCTGAAGGGCATAAGCATTCAGTTTCCTACTGTTAGGACACAAAAAAAAACCTAAGTAGTCCTCTATATTCTTCTAAAGCAGGTCATCACTCATAGCATGCAAAAAATAAAATCAACAATTGTGTATCATCTGTGAACTTGAATAAACAACAGTAACTACATCAGTATAAGAGTTTTGGTAGCAAACTCTCAGAAACAGAAAAATGCTGGATGCATCCAAAGAAGAGAAAGGATTTTAAAGGCAGGTTTAAGCCACCTTTGCACTCCTCTGATAGTAGGATTCAGCCATTGCAAATACAATCACTCTATGTCATCCAACCTAGATCCACCTCTATTTAAAAAAAAGTATTATCACGCAATGTCATCAGGGACATGGTTGGTTGGTTTTGTTTGTTTGTTTTGCTATACTAAAAGTTTAATTGTCTGTTCTTACCAGGATTTATGCAGTGCTTCTCACAGCAGAGAGAGTAACAAAAACCCTACAGCCCTGCAAGGTGTAATATTCACCTGAGATACAGCTATCCTTGCTCCAACAAGGAGTTAAAAAAAGTATTCACCCTCCCATAAAACCTAACGAAGTGGCAAACTTGCAATATACTGTCAGCAAAAATGACAAGTAATTTGATATAGACACTGGCAAGGGAAGAAATTGAACCCTATTTCTCTCACGTAAGTACCTTAATCATTGGACTGCATTCATACTCCTTAGTACAAAGCATGAGCTAGGAAGTAATCTAACAGCTCTCTGCCAAGTCAAGAGTGCTGCCACTTCATAAATAAGAGATGTGTCCGGATCATTTGGAACCAGGCAGCCTTTTTGCTGACAGAACACATCACATTTCTTCATTTGTAAACGTGACACACCCGCGTGGACCCACTTAAAGAACAGGAATTGATCAAATCACCGATAGCACTTAGAGATGTTCTAAATATTCTATGAAAATTATGTCCTAAGGCATTCTCATAACATTGAAACCTGGTCTACTTAAGTAAAATTCTGAGGATAAAATAGATAAAATAAAACAAACTAATAAAATTTCAATTGTGTCATTCAGTCCTTAAGACACTTTATTTGGACTTTGCTGTGAAAAGACAGGTGAACAATGAACAAATTTAGTGTGCACCGATGCTCACGAACCTACGCTGCTAGATGTTAGCAAGGTTTGAAAACCTCCAATCATCTAAATATAGACAATTGATCATATTTATGCTTATATACAAAGGCAGGAAGATTTAAAAAACAAAACAACAAGCAAACAAAAATCCAAGCCCAAACTCAAAACAAAAGCCACCTGCCCCCAAACTCAAAACAAAAGCCCCCTGCCAGTGACCTTCAGGCACGTCTTCCAAGTCCCAGGTCACAAACTTCCTTAGTAAATGGAGGCGTTAATCGCTACTCATCAACTTTCATCACTGTCATAGG